>NC_056741.1:20577471-20764971 GCF_019279795.1 Protopterus annectens
TATTGTTAATAGCACCACATGGGGTGAATGCTGCTGTACTGAAAGTTAAGATACTATGAGCCTGTTATCAGTTTGCCACCCATTTCCTGTTGCAATATTACTAGCTTATCATTTTTAATGTAATATAGGCAATTTATTCCTCAGGGGCATCAGACGCTTTATTTTTCGATGAAACCATGAAATATAAAGGTGTTTGCTAGCAGCAACCTCTTCATTAGTTACAGATTTATTTAATGTGGAATTATTTAATGACTTTTTACTTCAGAGATTGTACATATTTACTGATAATGGACTGTAGAATTGTGCATATTTACTGATAATGGTGGACTGTAGAAGTTTGAGTAGACTTTTATGATGGAAATGTTCTGAATTGGGAAGTTATTGGTGCATGTGTTTTGTTTCATTGTTTACTGGAAAATGTTCAAAGCAGTAGGAAGGTGCATCAAAGAGCACATGTATGTTTCATATGCAAGGGGCCATGATTTGAAAACAGCCCAGAATTAATCTTTATCTGCCACTGGCAAAATGTATTTTCTGTGAATGTGGGTTTCAATGCTGTTTCAAGGGTAGAGAAGTTTTAAAAATTGTCCTTATTTTTGGGCCTTTGTCCCACTTCTATGTATGGCTTTGTCCAGATTTCTTGCTCTGAGATTGAGAGGCATGACAAATTGTCAGGGCCATCAAAGCCAGCCAGAGACATTTCAAATTGTGACATATTTGTTGCACCCCACTCCCCCATGTAGTGACTCTGGATGTATCGAAGCAAGGCAATGAGAAGTTATGCAGTGCAAATGTGCAGAGTATTGCCCCCATCCAAGGTAGACACAAGTACTAGAGTGGCTTTTCATCTGTCCTTGATTTTTGCAGAATGGTCTGGTTTCTGTCATATTTTATGTACTGTTGATTTATGTTTATTACTCAAAGTGCCTGTTGCTCTGTGTTTAAGTAGCAATGCTTTAATGACCATCAGGTAAGCTTGGCTGAGATCGTAAGATGCAAGTAAGCTTTAATAAGCATACTGTTAAAGAATTGCCAACATTGAAAGCCTTTCTGTTGTTGCCATGTAGAGAATATATAACTAGATAATGTATAAGCCTTGGGTATTGAAATACATATGACAGCGTTTGTAATAAATGACAGGATTACATTATTTTAAGAAGCTCATTACACTTGGAGACTTCAGTCATCTCTGCAGGCTTTACTCATAAACTAAACAGAATGCCAATCGTGTGGTCCATAACCTGTACAGTAATCCTTTTAAGCAATGCATCTTGAGCTTATTTCTTGTTTGTTTTTCATTTTTTACTTTGATCATGTTTTCCCCATGAAAAAAGTAGATAGTTGTCAGGCAGCAGGTCTTTTTTTGGGTAAGAAACATTGTTACAAGTAGGGGCATCAGAGATTTCTACTTTCAGCATGTTACTTGGTACTTCAATAAAGCTGAATATAAATTATTAGAACTGCAGTGCAAGAAGTGGTTTGAGTTGAGTGCTGCTTGTTTTTCTTATACTTGATTTTGACTGACATTCCATTAATGTATTTAAAAAGTAATTTATTTTTTCATGCCTCACAACATTTTTGTTACCATCTAGATATTATGTAAGCTGTCATGCAGCCAATGCATTGAAATATTTTTATTCTTCTACATTTCATTTCGTCTTGATTGGACTCTCAATGACGGTTTGGCACCCGGGGCAGTGTATTTGGTTAGTTTTTGTGGTTTTGAGCATAGCTCCTCCAGTTTCTAGTTGGCCACACCCCTTCCCATTGACCCCACCCATTCAGCTGTCTCCTGCAGCCCCCCCTTTGATATGAAGTCACCAGCCGCCACTGGCTTCAAGGAAAATAAGTTTACTGCTGTTCATGCCAAGTCTGTTTACAATGTGCAACAGATTTGTTTAGCTAGTTAGCAAATAGCATCACTATTGTGGTGCAGCCTTTTAAAGCTGTGCTAGTAGCACAACAGGTAGAATTGCTTGCATTTTAATGCAGAAGGCTTTGGGTTCTACTCTAGCAGCATATTGATGGATTGTTGATACGGTTTTGCATTTTTAGAGGGTGGGTACTGAAGTCCTGAATAGGTTCTCTTTTGGATAAAATGCCTAGTAACTATGAACCCGTTTTCAGTTTGCCACACAATATTACCAACTTACCATTTTTTTAAGTAGGTAAGGGCAGCAGGCACTGAATTTGTAGATAAAACACTGAAAAAGTTGTTTGCCAACAGCAACCTTTTCATTAGTTACAGATCTCCTAGGTGGAATTATTCAGATTACTTCTGCAGAGGGTGTATATTGACTGATATTGGATTGTAATGACAGAAGTTTTGAGTGACCCTTTATGGTTGAATGTTCTCAATTGGGCGGTTTTGTCATTGTTGGTTCATATGTTTTTTCACTGCATACTGGAAAAATATGCAGAACTATACATTTAAAACATGTACTACCAAGTGTTGCTGTATTATGCCAAGGGATATAATTTAATTGCCATGTATTAAAATTTATACAGTTAGGAAGGTAAATCAAATTTTTGCATACTCCTAAAAATGTTCGCAAGGGACCTATGCTTTGAAAACAGCCCAAAGCAAAACTTATCACTGGCCAGATGAATTTTCTTTGAATGTGGGTTTCAATGCTGTTTCAGTGAATGTGAGTTTCAAAGGCAGAGAAGTTGTAATGTTAAATCAGTTTTCATTGAGACTATATTGTTCAGTTTACCTTTAGCAAATGTCCATCAGTGTTTGTGCTATAAAATTTGAAATCAACTCCAAATCTGTAATCATTGTAGAAGTAAAGCAGAACAGAATGCACAGAGAATTTTGAACATAATGGGACACTGAAATGGCCGAGTGGTGGTGGTGGGGAGTTTAGGGGTTGATCCAAATGTAATGTGTGTACGTACCGCCACCAATAGGGGTCCATCAAAACTTTTTCCTTTATAAAAGGGGTCCTTCCAGCTTGCAACATTTTGGAACCACTAGATTAGAAATAAGGAAGAGACCAATTTGTCATTATCTCTAGCTTTATAACAGTAACTAGATGGGTTAGAAGGGCAGTTATTAGTACTATGGGAAGGACAGAAGTCATGATGAGTTGGGGATAGGAGTTATTCATGCAGGAGATAATCCAGCAATTGTTTTTGGACACATTAAGTATTTTGGCGAGGGAGACAAACTGCTATAGGTCTAAAATTGTCTGAATTCCCTCCTTTGTGAGGGGGGATAATGCATGACTTTTTCCAGACAGGCAATGTGGGATTCCTGGACTGACCTCTTTATATGGATAAAAAGACAGGATAGGCAAGGCTACTGGATGTTACTTTTTAGGTACTCATTTGAGAGGTCATCAGCTGAATAGCATGGTTTCAGTTTAAGAATAGTTACAGGATGTGGGCAAAAGTTTGAAGGTGAAGTGGATGTGGTGATATTTGGCTGTTGGGCAGGGTTGGGATCAAAGGGATCCTTGGTTAGTGATAGTTGAACTGCACTGCAGTTCCAAGTGGCAAGTTAACAGGAGAGAGGTTTGGGTTGAATTTTTGCCAGGATGGAAGATTTCTTTAATAGATGCCCAAAATTTTAGGGTTTAGTATTTTGAGGATTATATAGTACATTGTCATTTGCTTTTTAGTACAATTGTGAAGCATTCTGATATTAAGATAGAGGAGTTTTATAGTTTTGATATTCTATGCTTTCTCTCCTGCATTAGCATTTTATTTTTTTTTTAGCTATTTCAGTCTCGTCCTAGGAGGCTCTAGGATATTTAGAAAACCAAATTCAATTACAGCAACATCTGAGGATTTTTCAGGAAAATACAGTTCATAGATGCTTGTGTAGTAATGACAATTTCTGGGTTAAATGTTTCATAAATATGCTGTTTAACTAGATATGCAAAATATCTAATCAAATAGACTAGATCAGAGAGTTTGCCATTGTACCTGTGGTAGCTAGGGTCTGATACTAGGAGCCAGTCCAATAAAGAATATGGTGTCTTGCTATGTGTCAGGCTATTAGTTCTATTAAACTATAGAACATGCTAGATGCAGGAGTTAAGTTTGTCCAACCAGTTGACATTTAAATCAGCTAGTTGTATTTTTTTCTTCTAGAAATGTACAAGGCTAACTGCCCTTGTAGGCCATTTTAAGCCTAGGCAATTACCCCATGTGAGAATTGCCATGGACCTTGTGTCCAAGGTAAACAATAACTATGACAACAACCTCCCACCCACATGGAAATGTTCTGGATATCTAGTGAAGGATATCTTTCAGTATACCTGTAGAGAGAGATATAGGACAGAAATAGACATTTATTTTGAGGAAATAAAGAAGCTGATTATCTGAATTTTGGCATTGGTTTGCTGTAAGGGGATGTTGGGTACTAGGAAATACTAAAAGTACCGCCTTTCTTCTTTATATGGTCATTGAAAATATAGTCAGCAGGAATATTTTGAGTTGTTAAAGCCAAATTTTGCAGTTATAGTGAGAACATCTGGCTTATGATGGGTAATCTGGGCATGCAATTCAGTTTTATTTCTTTTATGTCAAAGATTTATAGTAAAAATTAGACCAGCAGGGTTGGGGATAGTCTGTTTTGGGGTTACAGAACTCCGAATTCTCTACTTTCATTGTGACAGGTAGGACTCAGATTAGGTTACATTATCTCCTCCCACAAGAGATACTGGGAATTATGCATACTGTTTTTGGAGAGGATTCTTGCACTTAATTTTGTTCTGGTTTAAACTGAAAGGCAGTTCACATGTTTATAGGCATTTACTAGGCTAACTACCACAAGGGCCTTAAGCCTAGCCATGCATCCCACATCTGACGAGGTCTGATACCCTTGATTAATACTGACCCTCCCCTTTATTCTGTATCTAGGCGGATTTGGATACGTTTGGTGCAATGTGTGGACAGTGTCAAGAGGAAGTATGGATAGGTGGTGACAGTTGGAGAAATAAAGTCATGGTAGAAGGAAAAGGACAGGAGAGTAGGAAAAGACTAGGACAATGACGAGCAGTAAAATGTAGTACAGGAAGCTGCATCTACAGCCAGCAGGTGCAGAGAAACAATGAAGGGAACGTTACAGGACAGTGAGACTGGTGAATGTGGATTCTAAATGCTGGAAGAACACAGTTAGAGATGTATGTAAGTGTTATCAGGGCCAGACGATGGCCTGAGCTGATTTAAGAGACTGCTCTAGAATGCCTGGTCTGACTGGAGGGAGAGGACACTGTTCTAGGATGCCTGTACTGGGGAAATCATTTAAGGCACTATACTAGGATATCTGGACTGAAGAGAATTTAGGTCATTGTTCTGCCATGGTCAGAATCTCACTTCATTCAGCTAGATGCTTACAAAAGGCATCCACCTTCTTGGTGTCTGCTGGATGAGAATATTGGATTTAATGTTGCCTATACCCATTAAGTCTATGGGAGACAGCCTACACTCAAATCTGAGGTAGAAGGAACTGGGGGAGGCAATGACCCTCCACAATGGACCAAGAAAAGGCTTAAGACTTCTAAAGGAGGGATTGAGGGGAGGCTGTGGGGCATCATCCTTCTCAGAGAGGCTGGCTTTCAGTTCAACAGGAACCCACTCCAGCTTCAGGTATTGTCTGTAGCACCAAGTTATCAAAAAGTTGGAACATCTTTAACTGCCTTCTCAGTTAGGGGCACACCATTGCGAAACTTCCAAGAACACTGCATGGGTCACTGCAGTTTAAATGATGCATCATTTCAAGTCACCACTAGTTAATTTCTGGGGCTATAGTAACTTCTGGATAAGCTTTACATATACCTTGTGTATTGTGAGCTTGATAAAGATGCCTCTTCAGAAAAATTTGCTCCATTATGCTTTTCTGTCGGCTTCATAACAGCTATGCACACAGCAGAGTTTAGGTAAGGAAAGCCCACACAGCAAGGGATTTGCAGCATTTGTAAAGTTCCTCCCACAAAGGGCAAAGAATCTTTGGGAAATTTTGGTGCAAGAGTGAAACCAGACCAAATACTGAATCCTCATAGTTTCAGGATCAGAAAGGTTAGAAAGTTTAAACACTCGATACAAAGTGCAAAGATTTTTCAGAAGCATTCCAATTTGGGAGAGCTATACTAAAGAGCATCCATGTAATGCCAGAGAAACCCACTTAATGTCAGAGCAAAAACTGGGAAGCTCTAACCTACTTTAACTTGGATTAAGTGGCACTGGAAAAGGCAGTTTACTATTCTTGATCATACATTTAAAAACTGTAATCTCTAAAGTATCATGCAGCTATAGTCTTATCACCCCCCACTACTCCCATCCAAACTGCAAGGAGGAGCTGTATTACCCACTCCCAACTAAGATACCAGCAAACCGCTGCCACTTCATACTTGTTCATGAATGCAGAAGCTTTGTACCAAAGTTTTAGCAAGACCCCCTCCAGAACAGGAGGGAACTCTAGAAGCCCACTCATATACAAACTTTACCCCTGGATATGGAAATTTAGGGGGCAACATCCACATGCTATCAGATGGCAACCCTGCTTGTCAATTGCCAAAAGTGGATGCACACCAACCCCTTGTGGATACAGACCACTAGAGATCCAATCCCAGAATTCACACGCAAAAATGCACACTTCCACAGAGGCAGTGTGTAGGGGCTCAGCAGACAGTGAAACCCCCCTTACCAAGGGTTTCCATGCACTTGCATTGCTTCAAATCGTTACCCATGTTTTGCCCAAATGCCACACTTTTTACAACTGCTAATCTGTGTCTGAAAAAGGCAATACAACAAGTAGCAATTGTATGAGAAAAGGCACAAGTCACAGAACTTAGATTTTATTAAGTATTCATAACATGGATTCCAAACTGTTTGGGATGTAACAAGTCCATAAGTTTCCTCAGAATTAGAAGACGCTTCACTCCTTGCTGTACATGTAAGCCATCAAGTCGACAACACGCTGACTGTAACCAAATTCATTGTCGTACCTGAAAAATTGAAAACAATCTTTAGAAAGCATTTCCTCATCCCATTTAGACCAGCATTACACTTGGTAAATTGAAAACAATCTTTAGAAAGCATTTCCTCATTTAGACCAGCATTACACTTGGTAAATTGTTCAAGAGCAAGCCAATTCTGGCTAGGTCATGTAGGTTAGCCATTTTAGCCAGCAAATCTAATTGAGGAGGAGAATTTCTCAGCATCCCTCTAAAAGGGCTTGGGGAGCACCAAGTAACAGTCCTCTCCACAGTGCCCAAAAGCATGTACCATTCATCCTGGACTTATTGCCATTTTCTAAGCAAGCCGAGGCCATACCCAACATGGTAATCCCACACCTACAAGGTTTAACTGTAGGCCACCCACCACTACAGCACCCAGGGGTGGAGAACGCACCCAAGAGCCCCATAGGCAAAATAGTTCATTTCTGTATTTTGAGATGGCCAATTCTTGTAAATACTTCTGCTGAGCTGGGACAAAGTTGCAACCGCCTGCCAAATGTAACCCCCCCCATTCCAAAATACTTTGGCAATTAAGTCCCAGACACTCGTTCAAAACTTTATCCAGTGTAATTTTCTTAAGTAAAACTGCAACTTTCAGACTCTTGGCTCTAATATACTTACCATGACACTAGCTTGACAAAGTGCTCATTGAGAGCAATTCCAGCTTCAGCATCAAACACTGAAGAATGATCATCCCCATTAAAGTCTGTTGAGACAACCTGTGGAGAGAAGAATGTTTAAAGATGTCCCTCTACTGCAAACAATCACCACTAGTCCTAAAGCCAATCATGAACTGGATTTATCTACAACTCACTCATTAAGGGCCTATTTGGGACCTTAAGCTCTGCAATACACAGTTAGAGGGTTGAGAGATCTCCCCCCAAAAAAACAAGGAATGAAAAAGTACATTAAAAGGCAGTTTACCTGTTCATCTGTATATCCCAGAATCCCCTTCATAACTCCTTCAGCAGCTTCCTTCATCACTTGTTTAATTTGGTCATAGGAGGCCTAAAAAACATACAAAAGACATCTCAGCATGCATGTACATACATCTGTCCCAAGCATCATTCTCCCAGTTCTACTTACAGGTTTCTCCAAGCGACACGTCAAGTCCACAACTGAGACATTGGGTGTGGGAACACGGAACGCCATACCAGTCAGCTTCCTGTGAATGTAGAAGATTAGAGTCAGTATTCATAAGGAGCCCTCCACAGAAGGGCCAGTATTCATACGCCACTCCTCCCCCACCATGTGGGGTGGATGGCCATCCCCAAACCAAGCCCATGCTAGAGGAGCAGATAAGATTTGTACACCTGTATTAGGAGTTCACCTACAGTGAAAATACTTTCTTCCCCCTTTTACAATCTCTTCTGCCTAGCAGTACACAGACCTGGAGCCAATCCCATACACAAGCTACTTTATCTGCAAATCTTGCCCCTCCCATGCTTCACTACTTTCACACAAACTATGCAAACTCTCCTCAGTCTGTATACTAACCCATTCAGTTCTGGTATGACTTTGCCGACTGCCTTGGCTGCTCCAGTGGATGCTGGAATGATATTCTGAGCAGCCCCTCTACCATCACGCCACATTTTCCCAGAAGGACCATCCACAGTTTTTTGAGTGGCTGTATAGGAATGGACAGTTGTCTGGAAAATAAATAGTTTAGCATTCCTGCATACATTAACCCAGCACACCTGAAGCTAGTTTCTGCTTATAACAATTCTAGTCCAAATAATTCCCACAGTCCTTAATGGAGAGAGAATGCCAAAGCAATACAAGAGACCAAAGCAGGAAGAGACTTAAATATATGATTTTACAAAAAAAAAAAAAAAACACACAAATGCAATTAGCAGTCCATACAGGAGTCAGTAATATTCCAGCCCCAGGTTCTACTTACCTTGTGATACAAGTAAATATTGCATTCCATCATCTTAGTGCAGGCAGACAGTTTAAAAACTCCCCAAACAGCTACCCTTAAAACCATCACCACAACACCTTTCACAATAAAGTTCTTCCTCACCATCAGTCCTTAAACTCCCCAAACAGCTACCCTTAAAACCATCACCACAACACCTTTCACAATAAAGTTCTTCCTCACCATCAGTCCTTCCACAATACCAAAGTGGTCATGGATAACTTTTGCTAGGGGAGCCAGGCAGTTTGTAGTGCAGGAGGCATTACTGTGGAAAAACAAGTTAGCATAAATGGTAGTGTGCCATAGCGTTAGTGCAAACCTCATTTAAAAAAAAAAAAATGAAATGCAGTGATCCCATCACCCCAATGACTATAGTAGTCAGTCTACTGAAAGCTGCAGAGGCCTTACCTGACTACTGTCAGACTGTTGTCATATTTTTCATGGTTCACGCCAACAACAAACATTGGGGCATCAGCTGACGGAGCAGTTATGACAACCCTTTTTGCACCTCCTTTGAGGTGAGCCTAGAAAGAGTACATTTGTTAAAGAAAACCATTTCAGACATCAAAAAGTGGCAACCCCCAGCCCATTGTTCCCACCATACCCACATTAATAACTTTACATTGCATATAAGTGCACAATTTTCCCTCAAATTTCCTAGTCACAAGCAACCCTTTGTATGAGATGGTGTCCCTGCAGTCCCTGGTCCACAGGTACAAAATCAACACTACTTAAAAGCCTTAATCATAAGACTACTTACAGAAGCCTTCTCTGTTGTAGTAAAGACCCCTGTGGACTCCACAACATACTCCACACCAGCATCACCCCATTTGATGTTACTAGGGTCACGCCTAAGGACACAAACAAACATAGTAAAGTAAACAGCTTTCCATCAGTTTGATATTATGAATACGTTTACCAACCAAACACTAGAAAAAGAAGGGGTACTCACTCCTGGAAGACAGTAATAGGCTTTCCATCAATCACAAGTTTACCATCTTCTCCTGAAACCGTCCCCTTATAACATCCATGGGTAGAATCGTACTTAAACATATAGGCCTGCAAGACATGTACAGTATTAGATATTAAACAACCCTACCAAAACAGATCTAGTGTAATAAACTGCACTCACCATGTACTTTGGCTCAATGAAAGGGTCATTAATGGCAACAATGTTCACCTGTCCACTCTGTTTAGCAGCACGGGTTACCAGACGACCAATGCGGCCAAATCTAGAACAATGTTTAAAGGTTTTAGTGAGCCCTCCTCAGTCCCTAAAGATGACGTGAAACTTTCCAAATTTACATTTTGGCTTTAAGCAATTTGAGTTCTTGTGCTTTACTAGCTTAGAGAAACAAATGAAATAACCAGCATTAACTAATGAAATAACCAGCATTAACTAATGAAATAACCAGCATTAACTAATGAAATAACCAGCATTAACTAATGAAATAACCAGCATTAACTATGGATTTATTTCTTATGTTATGGGAAACTAGTCCCAATTATTCTCCCCAGACAACAAAAACCCAGCCATCATCTTTACATACACAAGATACATCAATTAACAGCTTTTGTTCCACTACATTCCTTTATAAAGGAATCCAACCACTTAGGTTCATAGGTGTCTACTAGGCTAATGGCCCTGGAGCCTTTATAGGATTAACCTGGCATCGTGTCACCTGGCCTTAGTTCCCAGTGCCTCTGGGAAGTAGAGCCACTGGAGTGATCCCCAGGGTGAATTGGCCCCAGGGTGAATTTTCTATTTCCCATCCACCCAAGATTTCTCTTGGAGGGCCTGTGAGGCCCTTTGCTTGACAAGTATGGGAAGTCTATTCCATAGTATGGGCAGTCTCTGGGTTATGAACCTGTCCCTCCAGCTTGTTCTGTTGATTGTGATAAGGAGGTTGAGGTCTCTGGAGCACGTACGCAGAGAGATTGGGATTTCTTTAGATGTAGCATTTCTAACAGAGCTGGGTCAGACATGGCTTTTTAAGTCAAGCAGAGATCACCTCTTAAGTAGGCAATATGAGACAGAACAGTTGAGAGTATTTCCATATAGGACAAGTGTTTTAAGGCCCAAGATCCTCAGAGGTATTTTTGCAGCCTCTCCAGTTGTTGTAGGTGTCTAGTGAGGTGCATACCAAACAGGGCATTGTACTCCTAATGAGGAAGAGTAGATGGAGACTAGGACCTCTTTCTTCCTGGGATGCAAAACCCTTGAGATGTGCCACATAACATAGGACTTTCTGACCACAGTGGCAATGTGGTGGTCAAGAGATTGCTGTCAACCTGTGGCCCCAGACCTCTTATGATGCCTTCTGTGTTCAGTGGACCACCATCAATGTCACAATTAATGGGAACCAGATTTTTCCCCAAAGGGGATGACTACACATTTGGCATGGACCTTAAAGCCATGGTTCTGACACCGGTCACTAGTTTCAGTAATATGTCATCAGTTGGAGTTAATTATGGCTCCCAACTTGCAATAATCTGCAAACGTTGTCAGCCAGAGTCCCTTCGTGGTGGCCTGAACTTCAGAGAAGTAGATACCAAACAGGAGAGGACCCAGGACTGAACCTTGTGGGACTACACTGTCGACTGGTATGGTCGACAGTCTGACTTGGGAGTCAGCAACTTTCCCCACTGGGTTCTACCTGTAAGCCAGTTTACAACCCACCTAGTGATATAGGGGTTGATGCCTAGCTTAGTGAGTTTCCAGGATTCCTGAGTGGGGAATGGTATCAAAGGCCTCATCCAGATGAAGGTAGGCTGTATGAACTACCTTGCCTTCATCCAAAGTTCTGGTGACTGACTCAAAGTCAACCAGGTTTATCAAGCATCATCTACCCTTCTCAAAACCAAACTGTGTGGGATGCAGAGTTTGGAAGTTACCTACATCTTTGTTTATTAGGTCCATGATAATGCATTCCAGAGCTTTGCATATCAGACTTGTCAGGCTAATGGGGCAATAGTTCCCAGGGTCTGTAGTTACTCCTCTGTGGAGAGGGAGGACTGCAGCAGTGCGCCATTTGATAGGGACAAAGCTTGAAAGTGAGGTTGACTCAACAGGCCACAGGTGAGGTGCCAGTTCACTCTAGTTCATGTAGAACACAGCCAGGGATATTGTCATGTCCCATAGAAGCTATATTCTTGGCCTTGGATGGTGCGGTTTTAACCTGTGCAGCAGTAATACTGGGTTGCCTGGCAATCTACTGGTATTGTGATTGGTCCTTTGGTGGGGGAGAGAGAGGGGTAAAGGTGGCACTGAATCCATCAGCCAGTATATTGGTGATGTCTGTTGGCTCAATCTAGGAGGTGCCATTGTGCAACAGCTCCGAGCAAGTCTGGGTACTGCCGTGGAGATTCTTTACATAACTATAGAAGGCCTTGAGGTTGTACTATCCACTGCAATTCTGTTTTCATAGCTAGATAGAGGATTTGAGGAGGGATCTCAACTTTTTGTTGAGGCTGATGAGAGTTTCAGTCTTGGACTTCACCTTATTTCTCATCAGTTTCCTCCTCCTGTTGTAGAGTGTTTATGGCAGGGGACCACAAGATTGGCTTTTTGAAGGAGAGAATCTTGCTTCTACTGGGTACAGCAAGATCCATGCATTTATGCACATTTGTACAGGCCATTAGTGTATAATTCAGTGGTCATGCAGCTATTCTCCAATTGTTAATAAGTTAACCACCTCTGTTTTTAGGAGCCCAAAGTTTGCTTTGGAGAAGTTTTTCATGGTTGTTAACTTAGTTGGGGGGGTTACAGAGCAGTCACCCAGTTTAATAATGACCAGGTCAAAGATGTTGCTTCCTCTAGTGGGGCAAGAATGAGCTGGTCCAGAACACGAACTGATGAATTCCAGGAAATGTTGGGTAAGTGTATTGGTACAGGGGAAGTGTTCCCAGTTAATGGAAGGGTAGTTGAAGTCACTCAGTAGGAGTGTTCGGTTGGACCCAAATATTCTCCATGGTGCTTAGAAACATGGAGTGTGAGTCTTGGGTCATAGTTGGGGACCTATAGCAGGCTACGACCTGTAGCTGCACCTGAAGTATCTCTGATGCATCATGTTGGGCTACCAGTCTGGAGGTGTGCGCTTCCTTTATGAATATGGGAACATCACCACCTTTGGCACCAGTCCAAGTTCTGGGGCTGGAAGATATGAGTTAGTCTGGTAGTGCAAGGCTGCTATCTGCTGGCTTGAACCAGGTCTATGTTACAGCACAAAGGTTGATGTTCTCCATTTTAAGGAGCACATTTTGAGATTCTGACATCACGTTGAGCAGCATGACCCTCAGATTGCATTTGTTTGTAGCCGCTACAGTGGTAATTTGGTCTTTGGAGCACCGCCTAAAAACAGCACTAAGACTTGGCCCATATCCAGAAGGCCAGGTGTGACAGATGCAGGCCATTTCTGGCCAAGCATCCAAGTCTGTCAATCATGTCATCCCCAGGCAGACAGATACTGGATCCCCTTAGAATGACACCAGAAAGTTAGCCAATTGTTGAAATAATCATTTTCTGCTTGTACTGTGGTATCATTCTGGGTGATGTTAGGAGGCTGCTCAGGGGAATGGTCATACCCACTTGGGCTACATAATCCGAGAGCTCCTCCATGTCTTAGTGTAGTCCAGGGAAGTACATCTCAGGTCATTCACACCCACATGTACAATGCCTCACTATCGAGTCACCTATGACTAGTGTGTTGGGCATGCTGTTTTGCCTCAGGGGCTTTGGTTGAGTGGCACACTGTTTAGGAGAGTTACAGGTCTCATATTTTAGTGCTGTGGTGGTAGAGTGCTTTTCCTTGAAGGTCTCTGCTGTTTGTGTAGATTTTTGAGAGCCTCCACGAAGGTGGCGTGTGGTTTGTGTTTTTATGCAAAGGCAGTGCTGGTGTGCGTTCCATGTGGTGCGGTGCAAGTTCATAGGTTTATACTAGGCTATCTGCCCTAAGGCATTTATTAGCCTAGCCCAAAGTTTTGTGGCTTACTCCACCCCTTATATGAAAAAATACTGTACCCATTAGTTTGTTGTGCCTCTGTCCAGCAGTGACACAGAGATGATTCCCAGGGTAAACCTACGATCTCCCATCCACACGTCAAGATTTCTCTTGAACAGAGCCAGCGAGGTGCTCTGCCTCACATGGACCGGGATTTTATTCCACAGCATAGGAGTCTGAGCGATAAATCTATCACTCCAGCACGTCCTATTTATATCCGTGCTAAGGTTTAAGTCGCTTGCTCTAGTGGTTTTGGTGGATTTGGATTTTGAGGTGGAGCATGTCCATTAATTCCGGGTTGGACATGGCCTTGTATGTCAGGCACATGTCACCTCTTGAGCAGACAGTATGTGACTGAATAGAGCTGGAGTTTCTTCAATCTGGCAGCATATGACAGATTTTGGAGTCCCTTTATCCTTTTGGTGAGGAACTTTTGGGGTCTCTCCAATTGCTGCAGATGTTGGGTGAGATACATCCCGAATGGGGCATTGTACTCGATCATTGGTCTGATAAGTGAAGAGTACAGGGAACAATGACCTCACTAGATCTGGATGTGAATCCCTTCATGATCAGGTGGGCAATGTAGAAGGTCTTTCTAACCACTTTAGCAACATGAGTGTCAAAAGAAAGGCCACTGTCAACCTGGGTCCCCAGGTCCCTGATCACTCACTGGATTCCCACCTATATGGTAGCTTGGGGTTACCTTGTTTTTCCCTAAGGGTATGACTATACATTTTTTGGCGTTCAGGCCATGGCTCTGGCACCAGCTATCTGTTTCTGTGAGTCCTTTCTGAAGGATATCCGTGTCCGATGCACTTTCCACTATGGCGCCCAGTTTGCAGTCGTCTGCAAGCTTTGTCAGCCAAAGTCCTCCCATGTTGGCCTGTACTTCTGAGAAGTAGATGCTGAATAGGGGGCCAAAGACCAAGCCCTGTGGGACACCACTTGTGACCGGCTTGGAGTCTGACATACCGCCAGCAACTCTAACCCTGTGGGTTCTGTCCTTAAGCCAGTTTGCAACCCATCTTGTGACATATGGGTTTACATTTAAGCTGGTAAGTTTTTCTACAATACCCGAGTGGGGTATTGTGTCGAAAGCCTTTGCAAGGTCAAGGTAGGCTGCATGGACTGCCTTTCCCTCATTAATGGCCTTGGTGACCGTTTCGAAGAAGTCGACCAAGTTCAAAAGGCATGATCTGCCCTTGACGAAGCCAAACTGGGTCGGGTCCAATGTCTGCAAGACCCTATATCTTTATGAGCTCCATTATGATCCTCTCCATAGCTTTGCAGACTAGACTTGTTAAGCTTATGGGGCGGTAATTACCTGGGTCCGTAGAGGCACCACCTTTGTGGAGTGGGACCACAGTTGCCGTACGCCACTCCTTGGGCACGTATCCTGTGGCAAGGCTGAGATTAAACAGCTGCCTTATGTGCGGGTTTAATTCCTCATTTAGCTCGTGTAGCACACAGCCGGGGAAGCCATCTGGTCCCATTGATGCTGTGCTTTTAGCTTTAGAGAGAGCAGCTTTCACCTGCGCATTTCAGATGTCTGGGAGGCTACACTCCGCTGGGATAGTTATCCCTCCTTTAGGGGGGGAGAGGGGGGTGAAGTTTGCACTGAACCTGTCTGCCAGTATGTTGGCAATGTCTGTGGGTTCAGTGATTTTTGAATCATTTTGGACTAATTCTGAGCATATCTGGGAGTTTCCACCCAGGTTCCTAACATAGCTGAAAAAGGCCTTATGATTGTCCTTTGAATCCATGGCAATTTCGCTCAAAATTGGCCTTAGTTGATTTTACGAGTGCTCGTATTTTTTTTTACTAATAATGATCAGGGGTGACTTCCCTTTTATGGATTTTGTTCCATCATGTAATAGCTTTCTCCTCTTATTGTAAAGTTTGTTAATGGCTGGGGTCCACCAGACTGGACGTTTGCCCTTTGTGGAAAGAGTCTTGGTTTTATTTGGGATTGCCTGATCCATGCAGTCCTGGAGGTGTTCATAGAAGGCATTTGTAAGGGCTTCTGCAGCTTGGGTTGTGGTTTCCACTGGCTCAGGGGCCTTGAAGGATACCACACCAGTCTTGAGTAGTGTGAAGTTTGCTTTAGAGAAGTTCTTCACTGTGGTCTTTTTTGTTTGGGGTGGGGGTGGAATGTGGATTTCCAGTGAGATTAGTTTATGATCAGATCTCACCAATGAGGGATATACTTCCTGTGTGGAGCATTTTGTCCCCATGTTTGTGATAATGAGATCTAGTATATTTTCTCCTCTTGTGGGAACAGTGACTAGCTGTTCCATGGCATTTGAATTTATGAACTCCAGGAACCGTTGGGCTAGAAAGTTAGGGCTTGAGTAATGTTCCCAGTCTATATTCGGGTAGTTGAAGTCACCCAATATGATGGTGTTTGGAGATACATTTATTCCCTCCAGTGTCTTCAGGAAGGCTGTGTGGGATTCCTGAGTTTGAGGGTGGCCTGTAGCATACTACAATTTGTAGAGCAGTTTTGCCTATGGTTAGTTGCACCTGGATGGTTTCCGAAGCTTTGTGCGTTGCCACCAACCTGGAGGTGCGGGTATCCTTTATGAATATGGATACACCCCCTCCTTTTGTGGTGTGGTCCAGGTTTTGGGGCCAGAATGCATGATATGAGGTAAAACCTAATAGTGCCGGGGTGCTCTCAGGAGCCTTGAACCAGGTTTCAGTTACAGCACAGACAATGTTCTCCATACTGATAAGGGCCTCGAGTGCATGCATTTTGAGATTTAGACTTCTGGCATTGAGCAGCATTACCCTCAGTTTCTTCCCATTTTTGTTTTCTAGGGTGGTAGGTTTAGAATTTGAGCCTTGCCTAAAAAAGGCACTATGGGGGTGGCAAGAGCCTTAGCCAATATCCGGAATCCCAGGGGTGACAGGTGCAAGCCGTCCCTTGCGAAGCAGCGTGGCTTGTCAAGCATGTCATCCCAGGCAGACAGACACTGGATCCCCTTTGAATGACAGACATTAAGCAAATTGTTAAAGCTGATCATCTTGTCTATATTGTGGCATCATTCTTGGTGAAGGAAGGATACTGCTCAGGGTCAGGGTCATACCTGCCTGGGCTACATAAGAGAGCTCCTCTATGTCTCTTTTCATGTAGTCCAGGGAGGTACATCTCCGGTCGTTCACACCAGCATGGACAATGACTGTCATGCTTGTACTTGCCGTGGAGTGACCTGAGTGCTTGTGTTGTGGCGGATTCTAGCACCCGATAGGCAGCTTACTTACTGTGACCCTCTCCTTGTTCAGCCTGGTGAGTGGGACGTCAGTGTGTCTGACTATGGAGTCACCTATGACAAGTATGTTTGGTCTTGTATTTGGCCTCAAGGGCTGTGACTGCTTTGCACACTGATTTTGTGGTTTGTGTGTTGCTTATGCGTCTTGAGGTAGCAGTTGTTTGGGTGTCTGCTTTGGAGGCCTCTGCTGTTTAGGTAAATTTTTACTCAGAGCCTCTGAGTATGTCTTTGTGTGTTTATGTGTTTGATTCAGTGGTGTGGTAGCATTATGTGAGGCTGGTTTTGTGGTGTGTGTAGTTGCCTTCTCCTCCTGTCTGGTCTTGCCAGTCCTGAGTTGAGAGCTCAGCCTCCAGTTTGGCTAAATAGCTGCATCTCTCGCAAGTATTTGTGTTATGTGGGAGGAGGAGAGGGTTGTCTGTGTACAAGAGGCAGTTATAACATTGCCTCAAGATTCCCAGATTCACCAGCTGGACCGGAGAGGAGATTGACAACTGACCTTTGGACATGCTAGAATAATATTGGGAATTCCTTAATTGAAAACAAGTGCCAGTGGGGAGTGAGGGTGTAGTGCTTTTAATTTTTAGTGCTGACTTATATAATTGCTTTAGTGAGCAAGTGCCAGGTAACTTGAGTGCAATGTGTTACAAGTAACTAAATGCAAAAACGACAAACAGTAACTTTCTTTCAAGTGAAACAAGGAAATAAGTACAGTAAGCAATGCAGATATCACTAGTGATCCACAGAAGTGCTGAAAAGCCGCGTATTAGGTGGAATTAGCGTTCCAGGGAAACAAGCTAACAACAAGCATATAAACAAAGCTAGATTCAGCAGGCCTGGATCTAGTCTATGCTACAGCAAACAAGGTGTACCAATTTCAGCAAGATACAGTTCAAATATTCAGGCACTATAAACCTTTAACCAGAAATTCCCAGCTCAGAAGGGCAGAGTCCAGCCTCTTCTCCCACAAGAGTGCAGACCACGAACCTTCTTAATGTAAAATAACTGGCCTGAAGCCCAAGTGCTTAAACCAGAACTAATACACTTGGACACTGGGCTCTCAATCAGCAATTCCCAACTTACAAGGAAGAAAGCTACCTGTCCTGCCACCACAGTGCTTGCCACAAACCTTCCTAATGTAAAACAACTGGTCTGAAGCCAGTGCTTAATCCAAAAGACTTAGAATGATAAGTTACAACCAAGCAGTAATAAATACAATTGAATACTTTAGAGAATGTCTAGATTAGTGCTCAAGTTGAACAAAGCTAGATCCAGCAGGCCCGAATCCAGTCTATGCCACAGCAAACAAGGCGCACCAACTTCAGTAAGAAGCAGTTCAGATATGCATGCACTATAAGCCTTTAACCAGAAATTCCCAGCTCAGAAGGGCAGAGTCCAGCCTCCCCTCCCACAAGAGTGCAGACCACGAACCCTCTTAATGTAAAATAACTGGCCTGAAAGCCTAAGTGCTTAAACCAGAATTAATACACTTTTAGAACAGACACCGAGTCCTCAGTCAGCAGTTCCCAACCTATAAGGATTTAAGCTACCTGTTCTGCCACAACAGTGCAGACCACACCCTCTCAGTGCAAAACAACTGGTCCGAAGCCCAAGTGTTTAAACCAAAAGGCTTAGAATGAGTTACACCAAGCAGTAATAAATACAACTGAGTATTTTTAAGATGATGCAAAAGTAAAATGAAGTAGGTAGAAACACAAGTACAGTAAAAGCAGATGAATTTTTTTTTTTTTTTCTGAAAAAGTGCTGAGATCAAAGAAACAGATTTGAGTGCTGAAACTAGAAAACTGGCTAGTTATAAGAAAACAAGCTAGAAGGCTTCCCTCAAACACAGAAGGGCTTGGGGCCTCAGAAGCCTACAAATAGTCTATACCACAACAGGAAAGGCAGGAAATAAGCTTAATTTTTTTTTTTGTCTGTTTCCCAGATGCTCTCTTTGTACACAGTAGGAGTGCCTGAAATCAGAATATGATCTCACTGCACTCAGTTGAGTGAGCAAATGAGATGGGCCCAGAGGCAGGCTGAGGGGCGGGCAGTTTCAAGGCCACTAAGATTAACACCAAAACAAACAGGGAGGGTGGGAGTAACTAAAGAGCAGAGTTAAAACTGCCAGTTCAGTTAAATATTCCTTCAACACAGTTTAAAATCAAATTAAATACTGTATTTTTTTTTTTTTTTAAAGTGCAGATTAAAGGTACTTAAATTCTCTTATACGTCCAGTTGAATATAACCAAGTTCTTAGCCGGCCAAAGCTGCAGTTTTTTAGCTTGACCTTCTCCTCTTGACCAGTTATTCCAGTCTTGGCTGCAGAGTGCATGGCTTCCAATTTATACAAGTGCATCTCAAGTCTCCAAGTGTTGGGAAGTAAAAGGAGGAGAGGGTTGTCAGTGTACAGGAGGCAGTTGCTACATTGCCTCAGGATGCCCAGGCTCACCAGTTTAACAGGAAAAAGTACCAGTAACTGACCTTTAGACATGCCTGGAGGGGTGGGCATTAAACTACTGGAGCTTACTCTAATTTTAGAGCAGGGCGAGACAGACCATGAAAATTTAGTTATATAAACACAAAGTTCCCCATTAGGAATTAAATACTACAAGCATTATAAATGCTACCAATTTAGGGACTCCCCCTCCCAATATAGTGCATACTTTATTCTCATGCACTTCATCACAGGAAGAGCTCTAAACACCCAAGATCACAAAGCAAGTTATGACAAGCCATGAAGCCAGGTTAACCAGGGAACTACTAACCAGTCTAGTGAGTGGGATATTTTAGTACCAAAGTTGCATAGACCTAAACCTACACATTTTGCTCAATGCAGTATTAAAACCTTCACCAAGTCAGGACCACCTTAATTCAGGTAAGGATGGATAGGACCACTATAGGATACTTTGCTTCTAAAATAAAAAGTAAAAAGATATACTTAATAGGCTACAGGCTCAAGCAACCCATCTTAAAATATTAGTACACGAAACAGATTCTTAATCTGCATTTCAAAAGCTAGAACATTCTTACAGAATACCTCACGTACAAATATATTTTTGGTAACTAAACAGCTAACGTTTTAAAAGATTAACACATACACTAAACACTAGTTCAAGCACTTCGAGGCACAAACAACTTTAAATATAACAAAAGATTAAAAAGCTTCCCAACAAGCTTACTCACCCATTAATTCCAACCTTCGCCATAATGCCAAAAAATGTAATTCCTTTACAGCCTAAAAAGAACCTTCTGGAACACAGTTGGCTACATACAACGGAGTAGCTTTTATGCCAAAAGTCTGTACCACACCTTCCCTCTGTCCCTCCCCCAGCCGCTATTCAATCAAGTCTGCATCCAGTGCTCAGTTAAAGGAACAGTCATTCAAGTATCTTCACTTCAGAAACAGTTTAGCAATTGCTAAATCACAATCCATGACTGTACTCTCCATTTTAGTAGGTCTGTACAGCAGCCATTACGATCTAAGATGACAGAACAACACAACAATCAGACAAGCACAGGTTCAGGTCCTATTTATTCTATTTTTAATGGTTCAAAATAAATAAAATGGGTTAATAATGTATCCCTCTTTATTATGTAGAACTTCAGAAGTTTTTAAATATTTAAGCCGTAGCCTGGAAGTTCACAAAACAATAGCTCCATCATTCAATGTGCAATATTTCAACAGCAGATCTTTCTGTATTTATTCATATTTTCATTTATTCATTTATTAACTGGAAACGTAGACTGGGCCAGCAGAACCTCTTCAGGCACAAGGACAGTCAGCAATAGTTTACACAGGGAAACTACAAAGTTACATAATTTGACTTGTTTTCTGGGTAAGTTAATATGCCCCTCACTTACCATTTAAAGTCACAAAGGCAAGGGTAAATGTAGCATATAAGGGCAATTTAGTTTTGGGGAGGAAACTAGGGTATCAGGATAAGTGTGCACAGGAGAAACATGGAAATGCCAAACTCCACACACACACACACACACACACACACACACACACACACACACACACACACTGAATGGCAGGCTTCAACCCCAAACCAGGTAGATACACCAGCACCGAACTCAGTAAACAAGGAAAAATGTATAAAAAGGTATATAAACTTCATATAATACAATAATGTGAGAGAAACATTCATCCATCTTCAAGGACTGCAAATACAGATTACCAAACCACAAAGTGGGATTTTCCTGAAACATCTTTGCTCGGCTCATGGACTAGATTACTTACCCAGTTATTAGACCAGTAATTAAAAAAATAACTCTGGTCCTGGATGGTCATAACTTCTCACTGTTACCAAAGAAGTGCCAAGACAGGGGTCAGAAAACACCACTGAAAGAGAAATGAGTTTCACTCAGAGAACAAGGTCCACCATTCTCCACTGGCACAAAGGTCTTCTCAAGGGTACATGATGTTGTTGCCATGGCTGCACCTGTTGCACACCTCTCATCATATGCTAGTACCATAAGTAAGTTACATACCTGAAAGAAGGATATGACCAGTGTCTGTCTCTAATTCCCTAACCAGCCTATGATCATAATAGGGACCCTCCTGTGTGTCAGTGCACTGACCACCCTCCATACCTGTCATCTTCATAGCATTTTTTTCTTTCAGTTACGTTCTTCCTTCATGCCTCCTAACCATCTGGCTGACTGCTTCAGAAACTGTTGTAATTGTCACACAGGCAGCCATCAGGGGTCTTTATGCTATATGCTCTAACTACCTGCAGTAAGTTCTGCAGGAGCATATATCCAATGGCACAGCTTGGGAGTGTCACTATCTTCCAAGGGTGATATTCTCCCTTGGGAAGCCCTGTCAATCCTTCTGAGCAGACAGCTCTCATAAAGTCTCAAATCTACACTTAACAGGACATGGCTGCCCCCCCCCCCCATATAGTCCATCCCTCAATCCACTACCAGTGAAAGATGAGAAAACCATATCTCTTTAGTACCATCTCATCTGCCTCCTTGAGTGCCCAGGATGCTAGCTCAATGCAAATTGTCCGGGTTGTATTCATGGCAACATCCCTCTATGCCACCGTAGTACTGGTATCTTCAGAGAGAGGAAGTAGGCCCAGAACTTCACTCTTCTTCTCCTCCAAGTGGTTCATCTGAAACACTCACATTTATGGTAATGTCTGACATCATACTCCGCAGGTGCAGTTATGGCCAGCTTACCAGTGTTCATGCTCAACATTAATCAAAAATAGCAATAGGGGAAATCAGTACAAGACAAGGAACTTATTAAATATCCTGCTTGTGGCTACAGCAGAGTCCGTGATAAGACAAAGACTTTGGAAAAGCAGCGAATGCCAGTCATGTACACAATCACACGCATAGTGTAGCAGAAAGATGTCATGTGAAGTCTATAATAGCCATTATACTGGTGTTCTCATCTCATTTTTCACAAAATTAAAGGGTGGAAATGGGAATAAAGGAAAATAAAACTATGGGTCTACTTCTAATTTTGAACTTTCAAAACATCAAACCACTTATGGTCGAGTCCATAAAATCGACGTTTTGAAAGTTCGAAATTTAAATAAAAATAAAATAAAAAAACTTTTTTTTTACATTTTTGCAGGGGGGCAAGCCAATCACATGCTAATTAAATATACCAAATCAGAGATCGCACTACAGCAAGGAAAACCGTAAATATACCGTTCTGCTCTGTATGGCACTCTCCATTTAAATGCTTCTAACTTTCAAAATGTCGATTTTATGGTCTTGACCATAATCAGTTTGACATTTTGAAAGTTCAAAATTTAGAAGTAAACCCATAAATGTACATAGATGAGTCTATATTACTACATCAAAGGAACTCTATGCTTAACACCTCTCCATCAACGAAAAATCATCGAAATTCACTTCCACTAATTGCAGAATTTTTCCCAGAGCAATGTAACAAATGCCGTGTACTACAACGGAACACACACCACACTAAATCAAATCCACCCAATTGGGTGACCTCACCCCTCTACACCCGCCAACTATATATACCAACTCCGAGAACACACTACCGTGGGGAAAAGAGCAAAGTTGTTGAGCTGGCCAACTACTTGCTTACCCTGGGAAAAATTCCATGATTTGCTGAACTGAATTTTTACCTATGTGTGTGTGTGTGTATATATATATATATATATATATATATATATATATATATGTATATATATATATATATATATATATATATATATATATATATATATACACACACACACACACACACACACACACACACACACACACACACACACACACACACACACACACACATATATATAGATATATATATAGATATATATATATATATATATATATATATATATATAAATATGGGTCTACGAATGTTACTTACCCGAGCTCATTCCTCCAAAACCACGTGGCCACCATGGTGAACTTTGCCCTCTCTGCAGTTTAGTGCAATCTCGGAGTTGGTATATTTAAGTAGGGGGTGCGGGGGTGTGTAGGTTTAGTTTGGCTTCGTTCTGGTGTTCTACCATTGTGGCCAAGTGGTTCCTTTCACAGGGAAAGGAATTTGGTAGTCTGTTCATTCATTGTAATGGCATTTCAGAGGAATGAGCTTGGGTTAGTAACGTTCGTTTAAACAAAGTTGACCCATATATATATATATATATATATATATATATATATATATATATATATATATATATATATATATAAAATCTCATTGAGTACATTAGTGCAGAAGGAACATACAAGGGATAATGTAGGTACGAGGGACACACAAGACAGACAAGACCAACAGGGGCAGTGCTGACACAATGTAGGAGGGAAGCTCAATGGAGAAGGTGACATCAGACCAACAGGAGGTAAACAATGGTGTTTAGGATGACTGAACGACAAACAAGGGTTGGTCTAGACACAAAAGGAAGGGGAATATCATGAGGGGGGAAGGATGGGGTTGTGTAGCTAATTTTTCTGCCAGCTGCTATTCAATAGTGCTTAAACTCCACCCTGGGCTCCCTCAGCACTGGAGCATGCTTAGATGGAAGAACCCGTGTGTATGGTAGGGATGTGACCCAACAAGCCACTGCAGGAGATTCTCTACAGGGCCAATAAAGGCTTCTAGCCATCAGTCAATCAAATCCTCCATATCAAGTCAGCTGTAGATGTATCACAATGGTGTCACCCCCCCCCCACTATAACTGCACCTGGTGGGAATAACAACTCCAACCTCCGGTGCAGGACAGGAGGATATGTCCCCTGGAACTGATGTATGAGGTGGGTGGTGACACTGGCAGGCTGGCCTGCATATGGTGTGGATGATGGTACCACTTGTTGGGGGCTGGCAGCTACCCCATGCAACTGTAAAATCAATGGAGAAAATCACAAGAAAAAATGTAAAGGAAGCGAGAAAGAGGATTAAGGAAAAAGGACAGATACAATTACAAATGCAACTCGTATGTATTTTTCCATTTTAAGGTTATTGGTACTGCACTCAAAACAACAAACACCACATATTACCAGTAATGGCAGAATACACAAGCAAAAGTGAGAACTGAACCCATATACATCAGCACATGCACTACAAAAGGCAATGCTTAACATTTTCAGCTACTTTCAAGGACACAGTATTAGCATCAGTCATGCTGCTGACTTTGTGCTATGGAACTTGGCACATAACTGGCAGTACAGGGCAAAACTTACGTTTGCAGACTACAGCTGTAAGCCATAAACAGATTCGCAAGTCTCCATGCCACATGGATACCTATTCCACTTGTGTCATTATTTAAACCCGAGCTGTATGAAGCAGGTACACACACACACATCCCCAGTGTACTGTAAGGCTCTCTATCTTCATCCTGTGCAGCAGTGCATTCTCTGTTATTGCTTCTGGGGTTATGCAGAAAGAAACAGGAACATGTAGGATCTGTGGGTACATCATACTAGCAGTATGCATGTATACATGAGATAAAGGATATTTATAGTACATCTGTGGTGCTGCATCTGTACAGTAATACACAATTTGTAATACAAGTGTGATGACAGAACAGACAACGGTGCAATATTTACATAATACAAATGAGGAGGCAGAGGAAACAACTGCACAAAATGTACATATATAAGTGTTTACAGTTTCCTGTAAATAGCTGGCTAACATTATTGTGTTTTTACAAGTTTCCATATTTGAGAGATTGCTTGTTTACAGGAGAGAGCTAAGATAAGGCTTTACAGATGAGTCATTATTAAAAGGAGATGCAGGGGATGGTGGACGGTACAGAAGATGGGAAGAGTGAAAGGAAGATGAGAGGAGAAGACAGGAAAAGGGACAGAGGAAGAGAAAAAGGAGGGGATGACCAGAAGAAGAGAAAGGGTGATATTTCAGCCTGGTATGATGAAAGTACAGAGGCAGGATTGGGTGAAAATGTGTTTTACAGAGTGTTTAGACAAGGGAGTGCTAGATATCAGTCTACTATCCACCAGGATATTGTTCCAAGCTGTGGCTACTGAGTTTGAGTATAGAGAGTGTCCAGTGGGCTTTCTAGGTTGATAAAGCGTAAGCAATTGTTTTTCGTAGGAGCAAAGGAGGTGGTTAAGTAGGTAGTGATTAAGGGTGCCACTAGCAGCAGGACAGTCTAAGGGGTTGTATATTGTTTTGTGTGCCTGAAGAAGTTGGGTATATTTGAGATACAGAGGTAGCTCGAGCCATTTTAAGGATTTGAGTGCAATGCAATGATGGCAACTGTTTGGCTGATATCTTGAAACCTAGCAACTTCACTATAAAATAGTTCAAATTTTGGTGTTACATTAGCCTGTAGCTTGGTTAGAATGGAAGAAGCATACAGTAAGGAAGGAAGGAGATATGACCTAGCAAGTGTAGCTCTTGAGAGTTTGGCTAGAAATGTCTTTGATATTTAAAGCATTTCAAGCTTTTGGCGTTTTTTTTTTTTGTATATGGAATTTGAATATGTAGGTCAAATTTAAGTTGGTCGTCAGCTATTACACCTAGTAGTTTGTTATGGGAAACAAATTGTATAATGGTACTATTTAATGAGGAATTTTTAAGTTGTTTTTGTTAGTTATTAGGGACTTAGGAAAGAATAAAAGTAGTTTGTTTGTTTTTTTGAGGTTGAAGAATAGTTGATTGGAGTTGAAGGCATCTTGGGTAATGGTTTGTAGATGAGGTGTCTGTCTGCTGAGCTAATGAGAGTGACATCATCTGTTGGTTGCATTAGCATGCTGGGAAATGTGTGAAGATTGTTACTAAATATATTAAAGAGAAGGAGGCCAAGCACGGGGGCTGGTGAGACCCCAGTGTTCACTGGGAGGAAGGAGAGAAAGCATAGAGCCATTTAACAGACTGACAATGATTAGATAGGTAGAGAGACAGACAGATAGATAGATAGATACATACATACATACATACATACATACATACATACATAATAAACCAGTTAAGAGTAGAGTTGAATAGACGTAAGGCAAAAAGTTTTGATACTAGTTTGAGATAGAAAACAGTATCAAAACCTTCAGAGAATTGTAAAAAGAGGGAGGAGACTAATTTATTGCTAACCTTGGCCTTAATGATAATGTCTAGGAAGTATATCAGGGCAGTTGTTCTACTATGTGCAGGTCATTAGCCACACTGATTCAGGGGAATAAATTCTCATGAAGTACATATTGCAACAGTTGTTTATGGATGCATTTTCCCCAATGTTTTATAGAAAGGGGACAGTAAGACAATAGGTCTTAAGTTTGTTATTTTGGTTGAGTTACTTCTTTTACGTGGCTGCATGATACATGATTTTTTCCATAAGGAAGGCACATAAAATTCTTGAATGTAACAATTGATTAGGAAAAGGGATTAGGTACATAATTGCAGAGAGGATGGCTTCAGGTATTCTGAAGGAAAGCTGTTGATACAGGTGGAGCAAGATTTGAATTTGTTTAATAGATGTTTTATGTAGGAGTTAGAAACAGGTTGTAGGGAGAAATTGGGGCTATTGGAGTTTAGACAGTGTATTAGCCTGGAGTAGGATGGTAATAAACTTATAGTAAGAGTAGCTATACAGTCAGTGAAGTGAGAGGTGAATCTGGTAGAGATATCTAAGAGTGAGAGGTCTGGGCATGGTTTTGGAGTATTACGTGTGCCAGGATTCAAGATATAATTTATTGAATACCAGAATGTTTTAGGATTACTCACCAGTGCACAGGATGCCTGTCACACTTGTTACAGCTCTTACCACAGCATTTCAGACCTCTGTTTTATAATGTGGGGCCCTCATGCCCCTCCTGAAATAGACATTGGCACTGGTCATTTCCTCCAGTAACATTCCTTCCTCTTAGCTGACATAATTCCTCTCATAGAAACAACAGAGGAATGTGGGAAGCTCTTGTGGCCACACCCATAATCCAGTTTGCCAAATTCCAAACAATGGAGGGTAACACATTTGCCAAGCCCATGTCAGGACTGTAAATTTATGTGCCATTTTCCAAGTTTGTATATTGGATCATAAGATGATGAACTTGGCAACACTGGCTCTGTGTATAACTCATGAATACAGCATGTAGCATAGTAACATTATGTATAATGTCTGGAACCATAGGATGAACCTTGCTTGCACAACACTGTCAAATTGTGTCTATGAGGGTGCATAAACACTGGAAAAAAGGGCATTTCTATCCCAGTCAGACTTCCCAGTTACGAAATACAAATAAATAAATTAATGATGCAGTGTAAAAGTGGTTGTGACATTTAGCCAGTAAACAGCACCCATGAAATGATCAATTCAAGGAGAATATTTATTTATTCAGTGTCAGTGGCGCAACAGGTTGCACACTTGCCTTTGGTGAAGAAGGCTGTAGGTTCTGTTCCCACAATCATTAAATTAATTACTGACACTGCAGTGTAGTGTAAGGGGGGTATTATACTACTGAGTGCCTCATCCTTCTCTTGAAATGTTAAACCAAAATGCCATCTGTTTGAGCTGGTGATAGCTTAGGTCAATGTAAAAGATCCAATAGCATCTATTGAAAAGACTACTGATCCTTTTTTTATATATAAAAATAACTCTTATTTACAATATATTTATATATTTACAAATGTACAAATATGTAGATATACAAATCTGTTTACACATATTCAAAGTTTCCTTTACAGTCAAACTAAACTTTCATCCCTATTAGACCCCACTCCTTTTTCTATAACCACCATCTGATTTTTTCTTAATATTGTTGCTAAAATCCATTTACTATTAAATATAATTTATTCTTTCATGCCATATAACCCATATAACATAACAAAACGTTTTATCCATTATTTTAACCTATTCTTTACTTCTGTTATTATAATATCCATATTTAATCATATCCATGTTTATTTTATCCACCTCTTTTATATCTTTAAAAAAATCTTCTTTACATAGTTTTCCCCATATCTATTTTATTCTTTTACATTTGAAAAAAAAGAAGTTATGTACCTACCATAACGTTCCATGTTAGTTGTCCTTTATCTCGCCTTCCTTCTTGCTGGATGGGTTCGGAGACGATCCTCTGCTCCGACATGGCCACTTACTATAGCTCGAGAGCTCTTTACTGGCCCGAGGCTACCCCTTATCCCAGAATGCCCGCGCCAGCTATGCAGTTCTTGTTTGAGATAGCTCACACTAGACATAATTATAGAAGATAATCCATAATAAACCTGGATATACAGTTAATTGTCATGGTTTGGTTGAGAAGCAACTAATAACAAAACAAATTAGTCAGTGAAACCAATGAGAAACTCCTCTCAATCCTCGAGGAAGGGGGAAGGAGGGAGGGACGCAAGAAGGAAGGCGAGATGAAGGACAACTAACATGGAACGTTATGGTAGGTACATAACTTCTTTATGTTAAGTTGTCCAATCTTGCCTTCATTCTTGCTGGATGGGACAGCGTCCCTAGCACCTCAATCCTAGGTGGCTCATTGGAACAGACTCTTCAGAACCGTGGAACCAAAGGAAGCTCTGCCCCGGGAGACCACATCTACTTTGTAATGAGAAATGAATGTATGAGGATCTGCCCAAGTAGCTAATACATAAAGTGAATCTATGAGCAATCTAGATTGAAATGCTATCATAGTAGCTACTGACCTAGTTGAATGACCTTTGGGTTTTGTTGGAAGATCTTTTTGTCGCAAGTGGTAGGTATGGGCTATGGTGTCCGATAACCATTTTGACAATGTTACTTTAGAAACTCGAAGGCCTTGTTTGTTGTTAGCAAATGAAAGGAACAACTGATCTGATTTTCACATTTCTTTAGTTCTATGGAAATAGAAACAAAGTTGTCTATGCACATCCAGTTGGTGTAATCTGTATTCTGCCTTGTTGGAATGATTAGGGAAAAAGACAGGGAGTTCAATGGATTGATTCAAATTGTGGTCTGAACAAACTTTAGGTAGAAAAGATGGGTTAGTTCTCAGGGGAAACCCTGTCTTTGTGAAAAACTAGTTATGGAGGGCAAACACATAGTGCATGAAGTTCTGAAACACATCTGGCAGAAGTAATAGCAACTAAGAAAAGAGATTTCCAAGAGAGAAATTTCAAGGAACATGATGCCGCTGGTTCAAAGGGTGGCAGTATCAAGGAGGCTAGAACCAAACTGAGATCCCAAGGTGGAAGTGGCTCTTTCACTGGGGGTCTAAGTAGAGATGTACCTCTCATGAAGGCCTTACAGAGTTTGTGAGACATTATGCTGGAGTTAGAAACTCCTACATGAAAATTTGAAATGGCAGTCAGTTGTACTCTGATGGTAGCAGCCGCTGCACCAGAATGAAACAGTTCTGCTAGGAAGTCCAAAATCTCGTGTATAGGAGCTGTAAAAGGATCTAAAATCCAGGATTCTGCCTAGTAAGAGAATATTTTCCATTTGCAAGCATAGACTTTCCTTGTATTTGTCTTATGGGAGGAAACTGAAACCTGGTTCAAGGCTCCTGAGAGCACCCCGGCACTATCAGGTTTTACCTCATATCATGCGTTCCGGCCCCAAAACCCGGAGCGTACCACAAAAGGAGGGGGTGCATCCATATTCATCAAGGATACCCACACCTCCAGGCTGGTGGCAACTCACGAAGCATCAGAGACCATTCAGGTGCAATTAACCATAGGCAAAACTACACTACAGTTTGTAGCATGTTACAGGCCACCCTCTCAAACTCAGGAACCCCACACAGCCTTCCTGAAGACACTGGAGAGTATAAATGTCTCTCCAAACACCATCATATTGGGTGACTTCAACTACCCAAACATAGACTGGGAACATTACTCAAGCCCCAATACCCTAGCCCAAAGGTTCCTGGAGTTTATAAACTCAAATGCTATGGAACAACTTGTCACCATTCCCACAACAGGTGAAAATATACTAGACCTGATCATCACAAACATGGGGACAAAATGCTCCACACTGGAAGTATATCCCTCATTGGTGAGATCAGACCATAAACTAATCTCACTGGAGATCCACATCCCGCCCCCACCCCCAGCAAAAAAGACCACAGTGAAGAACTTCTCAAAAGCCAATTTCACACTTCTTAAGACTGGTGTGGTATCCTTCAAGGCCCCTGAGCCATTGGAAACCACAACCCACGTTGCTGAATCCCTTACAAATGCTTTCTACGAGCACCTCCAGGATTGCATGGATCAAGCAATCCCAAATAAAATCAAGACCCTTTCCACCAAAGGCAAGCGCCCGATCTGGTGGACCCCAGCCATAAACAAACTTTACAACAAAAGGAGAAAGCTACTACAAGATAGAGCAAAATCCCTAAAAGGGAAGACATCTCTGATCAATACTAGTAAAAAACTAAGATCACTCATAAAATCATCCAAGGCCAACTTTGAGAGAAAAATCGCCAAGGACTCAAAAGACAATCATAAGGCCTTCTTTAGCTATGTTAGAAATCTGGGTGGAAACTCCCAGATATGCTCAGAATTAGTCCAAAATGATACAAAAATCACTGAACCCACAGACATTGCAAACATACTGGCAGACAGGTTTAGTGAAAATTTCTCCCCCCCACCCCCAAAAGGAGAAATATCTATCTCAGCAGAGTGTAGCCTCCCAATCATCTCAAATGCCCAGGTGAGAGCTGCTCTCTCTAAAGCTAAAAACACAGCATCAATGGGACCGGATGGTGTCCCCGGCTGTGTGCTACACAAACTCAATGAGGAACTAAACCCACACATAAGGCTGCTGTTTAATCTTAGCCTTACCACAGGATACGTACCCAAAGAGTGGCGTACGGCAACTGTGGTCCCATTCCACAAAGGTGGTGCTTCTACGGACCCTGGTAATTACCGCCCCATAAGCTTAACAAGCCTGGTTTGCAAAGCTATGGAAAGGATCATAATGGAACTCATAAATAAAGACATAGGGGACCTACAGACATTGGATCCTACCCAATTCGGCTTTGTCAAGGGCAGATCATGCCTCTTGAACTTGGTCGACTTTTTTGAAACAGTCACCAAGGCAATTGATGAGGGTAAGGCAGTTCACACAGCCTACCTTGACCTTGCAAAAGCTTTCGACACAATACCCCACTCGGGTATCATAGAAAAGCTCACCAGCTTAAATGTAAACCCATATGTCACAAGATGGGTTGCAAACTGGCTCAAGGACAGAACCCACAGGGTTAGAGTTGCTGGTGCCATGTCAGACTCCAAGCCGTTCACAAGCGGTGTCCCAGAGGGCTCAGTCCTGGGCCCCCTCTTGTTCGGCATCTACTTTTCAGAAGTGCAGGCAAACATAGGATGATTGTGGCTGACAAAGTTTGCAGATGACTGCAAACTGGGCGCCATAGTTGAAAATCCATCAGACACAGATATCCTTCAGAGAGGTCTCATAGAAATGGATAACTGGTGCCAGAGCCATGGCCTTAAGCTAAACGCCAAAAAATGTATAGTCATACCCTTTGGTAAAAACAAGGTAACCCCAAGTTACCACATAGGTGGCAATCCATTAAGCACAGAAGAGGTTATCAGGGACCTGGGGACCCAAGTTGACAGTAACCTTTCTTTTGACACTCACATTGGCAAAGTGGTTAGGAGGACCTTCTACATTGCCCACCTGATTATGAAGGGATTCACATCCAGATCAAGGGAGGTCATTGTTCCCTGTACTCTTCACTTATCAGACCAATGATTGAGTACAATGCCCCATTCGAATGTATCTTACCCGACACCTGCAGCAATTGGAAAGACCCCAAAAGTTCCTCACCAAAAGGATAAAGGGGCACAAAGATATGCCATATGCTGCCCGACTGAAGAAACTCCAGCTCTATTCAGTTGCATACCGTCTGCTCAGAGGTGACCTGTGCCTGACATACAAGACCATGTCCAACCCGGAATTAATGGACATGTTCCACCTCAAAAAATCCAAATCCACCAGAGCCACAAGAGCAAGAGACTTAAACCTCAATACGGATATAAATAGGACGTGCTGGAGGGACAGATTCATCACCCAGAGACTCCCTATGCTGTGGAACAGAATCCCGGTCCATGTGAGACAGAGCACCTCACTGGCTCTGTTCAAGAGGAATCTTGACCAGTGGATGGGAGATCGTAGGTTTACCCCGGGGATCATCTCTGTATCACTGCTGGACAGAGGCACGGCAAACTAATGGGTATAGTATTCTTCAACCTAAGGGGTGGTGAAAGCCACACAACTCTGGCTAGGCTTATAAATGCCCTAGGGCAGATAGCCTAGTATGAACCTATGAACCTATGAACAATATTATCATGCACTGCTGGGGAAATATTGGGGAGCCTGGCTAGGATTGGAAGTGGAGTAACCAAGCTGTGAGCTTGAGAGATTGGAGGGATTGGTGTAGCCTGCCTGACTGATGAATCAAGAGGTCCGGTACTGGGTCCAAAATCCAAGGCTGGGCTAGAAGGTGGGGGTAAAGGAATGGAAACCAAATCTGTCGAGGCCAATAGGGGGCAATGAGGATCATTTTGCAACCCAATGATTTTGCTTTCTGAATGACTTTTGGAATTAGGGGAAAGGGGGGAAATGCATAAAGGAGTCCCTGAAGCCAGTAGTGGACTAGAGCATCCTTGGGTGTCTGACCTGGAGGAGGAACAAGGGAGATGTAGCTGCTGCATTTGTTGTTGATGGGAGAGGCAAAGTGATTGCAGCAAGACTGGCCCCATTTGCAGAAAATAAGATCCACAATTTCCTGTTTCAGAGACCACTCGTGTGGCATGAGAATAGCCCTGCTTAGCCTGTCCGCTATTACATTGGATGGCCTAGGGATATGCATTGCTATCAGAAAACGTTGGGAGGAAATTGCCCATTGCCACATTCTGAGGGCCTCTCGGCACAAGGGGTAAGACCTGGTTCCGCACTGTTTGTTGATGTACCAAACCACTGACATAGTGTCCATCTGTATTGCAATAGTCCCAGCAGGGAGAGAGTCTTGAAGAGCTTGCAACGCTAGGAGCACTGCTCTCATCTCCAGGATGTTGATTTGCAAGTGGTACTCATGAGGTTGCCAAGTGCCTTGGACTGTCTTCCTTAGATAATACCCCCCAGCCAATCAGGGAAGCATCCGTGATCACTGTGGCGACCGGATGGGGTTCCATGAAAGGTCTGCCCTGAGAAACTAGTGGGGAGACCATCCACCAGAAAAGGTGTCTTTTGCAAGATTCCGTAATTAGCATCATGTGAGGCATGGGTAATTCCTGGAAGGACCATTGTGTGAAAAGAAGCCACTGAAGGATTCTCATGTGAAAGCATGCTAAGGGGACTAGAAGAATGGCTGCTGCCATGGACTCTAGAACTTGAAGAACATATTTGACTTGAATTATTTTGCTCCTCAGGAGAAGTGACACCTGTTTTCAAATAATGGAAACTCTTTCCTGAGGCAATTTTACAATCATTTTTCTTGTGTTTAGCTCTGCTCCTATGTATGTAATAGATTGACAGGGCAACAAGGCAGATTTTTCGAAGTTTATTGTGATGCCTAGTTGAGCACATAATGTGATGGTGTAATCTCTTGCCTCTATAAGTTGTGGTAGCAGTGAGGAGCCAGTCATCCAGATAAGGAAACACCTGGAATCCTTGACTTCTCAGGTGAGCTGTGACTACTGCCATGCATTTTGTGAACACCCTGGGGGCTGTGGTGAGACCAAAGGGCAGAGCTCTGAATTGGTAATGACTGGCCCCTAGCCGGAAGCGTAGAAATCTCCTGGACCGTCTGTCCATTTTTATATGATAGTATGCATCCTGAAGATCTATGGAGCACATCCAATTGCCCTGACCCAGAAAGGGGATAATGGACTGCAGTGTTACCATCCGGAACTTTTCTTTTTCTACCGATTTGTTTAACCTGCTGAGATCCAGAATTGGTCTCCAGTCCCCTGTCTTTTTGGGCACTAAAAAGAATCTTGAGTAAGTTCCGGATCCTACTTGGTCTGCGGGGACTTCCTGGATGGCTCTTTTTTTCTAGCAGTCTTGAAACTTCTGTGACTGCCTGATCCCTTAGATTGGGTGGAACATCCAGGATGGATTTTTTTGAAACAAAAGGGGGTTGATGAAAGGGAATCTTGTAACCTCCGGATATAATGGCTAGTATCCATTTGTCTTCTGTAATATTTTGCCAGGCAGTTGGGTACAATGAAAGCCTTCCCCTGACTGCCTCCAGAGTTGAGCAGTCGCGCATCCCGTCAGGGATGTTGATAGGGTTTGGAAGAGAACGTATCTCTGTCACCCTGATTTTGCAGACCCCCTCTGCCATGAGGGCGGCGTCTGCCATTGTTATTATTTCCCCCTCTGCCCCCGGGGGAAAATTCACCATGTGCATCAGGCAAGGGTCCCTGGGATTTTCGAAACCACATCTTTCCACCCTTCTGACCTTTTGGGTATGGTCTGGTAGGAGTGAAAAAACGGACTCCGACATCAGAGAGAGTCTTGCCTTCCTGCTGGCACCTGGTAAGTGTGTCTTTCACCTGAGGCTCAAAGAAAGAGGACACAGCAAAGGGGGTATTGATAAAGGACGCTCTGAAAGGTTCTGCAAACTGACACAGCAGCAGCCAAGAATGTCTCCTAAGAGCTACTCCTGTTCCTGCAGCTCTACTCACTCCATCGGCTGCATATGAAATAAGCCTCATGGAGGAGTTGACTATTGAATTAAGAGTCACAAGCTGGGTAGCTACCTTGGCTGAAGCTCCCTCAGCTGTGGAATCTTGTAGGGTATCTCCAAGCTCTTTTAGGAGATCCCTCTGAAGCCTAGTAAAATGGGAAAGATAGTTCAGGGACCTAAGGGAGAAGGTCGCTAATGAAAACATTCACTTCCTATATCTGTCCATCGTAAGAGAGTCTTTATTCGGTGGATGGACAGATATGGGGGTTGCAGCTAACTCTCTCTTTGTGGCTGCTGCTACCACCATGGCATCAACTGGGACACCTTTAGTTAAAAATTGCTTGTCTTGGGGAGCTGTGATGAATTTATTGGGTCTCCTCGGAACAGGATCCATGGAATCTGGAGCTGGCCAAGCCTTTCGAGACACTACAGACATGAGTGGATCAAAAGGCGGAGGCACCCAGGAGGTGGAAGGTGGGAAACCAAATGTGTCCAGGTATACAGACTCATCCTCGAAGGGGGCTAGGGAAGTCCACCTATGCCTCTGCCTGAGAATCCCAAGGATATCCAAAAAGGAAACATCTTCAGAGGGGACCTTGGGGACCCCTCCGATTCATCCAAGTCTGTAGCTGAGGTGACAGACTAGGGGGACTCTTGGTGCTTCCTCTTGCACTTTTTCTTCTGGAAAGCCTGCTCAGAATGCTCTGGGGAGGTTTCGGAAGAAGAGGGTTCACCCAATGGGGTGACCTGGGGCATAGTTTCCCTATGCTTTGGGGCTGGAGGAGAAGCAGAGGTTGTCACAGGCACAGAGGGGGACAGAGCTGTTGGAACCGATAGTGGAGCCATCTGTGGGGACAGCACTCTCAGCATGACCTCGAAGGCATCACGGTCTCGACACAAGGAGGGCTCCATCTCCCAAGAGAGGAATACCACCCTGCGCAGAGGGCAATGGCTCTGAGGCCAATGTGGGAGCTGAACTCAACTGAGCCAATGCTCTGAGAGGGAGAGTGGGGTCGGACAAGGGTCCGATGCCACTTCCCCCCTCGGAGATGACGAGAGAGCTTCAGCACCCAGATACCTTGATGGGAGGAAGAATCGAGGTAATCGGATCAAATGTCGGAGCCGATGAGGATGTCATCGGAGCCGAATGAACCACTATTCATGGACTCTGGCTCTGAACTAAGCATAGTCAGAGGAGGAATTGAAATCGAAGCGGATGGAGCCAAAGCCTGTTGTGGTGGGCTGGAAAGCATTTTAGCAAGGGCCTGTGACTTATGCAACCTACTGACCACTCTCTCCACATCCTGATCCAATAACCTCAAGGATCGAGGGGAATGGGAAGATGAGCGATGACTGGACTTGCTTTGAAGTAATGGTGATTGTGGCACCGAGCGAATCGGCTCCAATGAAGGAGACCTAGCTCTTTTGTGGCTCCGAGATGGCTCCGAAGTAACAGTTGGAGCCGACGAAGGGGTAGTCTTGTCAGTGCCAGTCGATACCGACACACTTGGTTTGTCAAGCTCACAGGTCAGTTCCGAACATGGAGCCAATGTCTTGACTGGTTTCAAAGGTTTCACTGGCTGAGATGATTTAGCCGGGAATCCTGTTTTAATAATCCACAGAGGATAAGCTTGTTTTTCCGCTACTGCAGGACCCTTGGACTAAAGGCATGACAAATAGCACAAGAGTCCTGCAGGTGCAGAGCCCCCAAGCAGTAAACACAACTAGTGTGCCCATCTGTCAGAGACATCTTCTGACAGCATGAGTCACACTTTTTAAAACCAGAGGTTTTAACTTCCTTAGACATTTTAGCAAAAAGTCAAACTACAATAGAAAAACTAAAAATTAATAAAGACCTCAAAGGAGAGCCTCTAACTTAAATGGCTGTCCTTAGGGGGGGGGACTCTCTAAGTTAAATGAGTTCAGGGAATAACAGAAGGCCTAGCGACTAAAGGGCAACGGCCAACACAGTACAAAAGTAAAGCACAAGGACAAGATAAGGAGGTTTACAGTAAAAGAAACTTACAAACTACTACCAGAGAAGAAGTATATCAAATTTTAAGCACAATATTTGAATTTAAAAGGGACAAAAAATGACACTAAGCCTGAGCCAGTATTGATTGCAACCTCACAGCTAAAGCGGCAAATGAGATCTGGGTAGCTGGGCATTCTGGGATAAGGGGTAGCCTCGAGCCAGTAAAGAGCTCTCGAGCTATAGTAAGTGGCCGAGTCCCGAACCCATCCAGCAAGAACGAAGGCGAGATTGTACAACTTAACATCATATGTTCCATGGTTTCTTCTTGACAATGTACACATATTCTATCACTTTCCTTTTTCTATGGCATATTTCCTTTTACTTGCAATTTATCCGTTACCAGTCTCCACAAAAAGTCTTAATATTCTATTTTCTAATCACACCATTTGCTTCTTATTTTTATAGCTGTAATTTTTTTTCATCTGTTAGATTTTCCCACAATTTTACATAGTAATTTTTTATCATTACATTCTTATGCCATACTTTTCTTTTTCTCTATCATCATTTTTTTATTTTCCACAAAAATATTTTTCTTGGTAACATTTTACTTCTTCATTTATACACTCTTTTTCTCTTTTTTTACAACACCCCACCATTTATCATACTTGCATTTATAAAATGTTACTACTAGTATCTTATTTTTTTCATTCATCCACTTCAACACACTTTGTAGAAATTTAATGAAGAAGCATGTACCACTGGGTTAATTAACCCTAAACATTCTTTCTCTTTATTTACATACAAAACTCCTCTTTTTCCTGGGTTTAGTCCAGAACCCCATACAAATGAAAAAATATCTGCAATAATTCCTTTTCAAATACTGTTGGCAACATAAATACACTTGCTAAGTATGCTATTTTCCCATCAGTACGGAATTTATCAAATAAGTTTTTTTCTGAATGATAATTTGCATGTTCTCCAGTAAAGACATGTTTGTTTTATTTCTTCTGTTGTTTTTCCCATTCAATTCTACTTACATCTACTTACATCTTTATTCTCAAATGTTATACCTAACACAGAAATTTAATTTGGTGTAAAATATATAACCCCTATCTTTACTATATCATCTAAAACTTTACTTTTCTTTTTATTTAAAGCCATCCCTATCACCTCTAGACATTCATTTGTGCAAATTATTACTTCTTTTATCCAAATTTTTTTTGCAAGTATAACAATGTCATCTGCATATGTTAACAAAATTGAAATTCTTAGCTCTTCAGTTATCTACCCTGCTTTCTTCATTTAGTAATTTATTTCATGTACTATCACATTCATAACTAATATGAAGGATATACATCTCATTGTTGGACATCCCTGTCTTATACCACTCTTCATATGTATAATAACACCAGTGATAGTGTGGAAAAACTGCAACGAAGAAATAAAGTCCAACACTAAAAATATGTCTAAAGAATGCAGCCGCACAAAGCTATAATACAGCCTGCGATTTATTCCAAAAGAAACTGGCAAGTACAAACAAATATAACAAGATAACGGATTTAGCGCTTTCTTCCACCTAAAATGTGGATTTCATCAGAATCAACAACACAGATCTCTTAAGCTAATTTATCAGTTTTATGGCGCCAAAAATTCAGACTCATTAAAAATTTAAAGAAACATATACCAACTCTGTACATAAATAACAACACTATTAATAATGAAAATAAAATTAAAAACGTTAAAATAACAGTACTACATGCTACTAGATTTTGTATACTTATCAACTATAACTTCTAATTCTAATAACTATCTCTCATACACCATAATAACATGTTTAATACTAATAAATATTGATGTATACCAGCACTTATAAAATATTAATAAATTACTAAAAAACTGTCTATACTCATAAATATATTCATATCTTCATAGGGGGAACTAATAACTCTCTAAGGGGATACAAAAAATTTAATCCATACATATTTTCATTAATATATTAATGCTAACATATTAAAATGTTAAAAAAATAGTAAATTTATAAATATTAATTAAAATATAAAGGTCTACATCCTATTACATCTCTTGCCATAATGTATATCTATACATGATAAATTCATAAATACTCTTCATATGTACCTCTTGGCTTAACCATTTAGTTGGCCATTTACAAATTTTTTACTTTATTACTACTATATGCTGACATACATACTTTACTAACTTTCTCACTTATATTATATTCTTTCATTATTACCCATCAGATTTCAGGGTCTATATTGCAACATCGAACGCTTAAAACAGCAAACAATGTTACATTGACACATTTTCAGCGAAAGCTGAAAATGTCGAATCCACAGAACAGCGATTTCTTTCTTAGGGAAAGAAATCGCTGTTCCAACCCCCGCAAAAAGAAAATTACACACTTCCAAACACATACACACATACCTGATCCTAATTATACCCCCCAAAAACCAGTAAACAACTAAATACACATATGCACATAACCTAACCATACATTTAACGAAAAAAAAACAGTAAACATTTTAAACCATATGCACTTACCTTAACCCGCACCCTAACCCTAAGGTCAGTAACTCTCGCACATTTACATAAACAGCTCCAAACACATACACACTTACCTTAAGCCTAATTCTACCCCCCAAAACAAAAGTAAACAACTGAAGACACATACAAACATAACTCAACCATACATCTAACACAAAATATAAAACAGTAAACACTTTCATACATATGCACTTACCTTAACCCACACCCTAACCCTAAGGTCAGTAACTGTTGCACAATCATGCTCTGGAGCTATACCAGACAAGGGACCACACTACACTTCAGAACATGGCAAAACAATGAGGCGGTCAAGCGACTTCTTTCACAGGGAAAGAATTTGCTGAACAGCCGCTTCGCTGTTTTGCCTGTTCACTCTACATGTGTCGACGAAAACGCATTCGACATAATGCATTTTCTTTGTACTCATAGGAACCCCAGATTTCATGTCCAATTGTATCAAATGCCTTATTAAGGTCTCCTATCATGATTTTCGCTTCTTCTTTTCTATTCATAATATCATCCACAATTTCTCTATCATTAATAATTCTTGACAATCCATCCCCTTTATACTATATATACTATTTTCTATAATATTTTCCATTTTAGTTTCAGATCTCTTTTGTATTATTTTCATAAATATCTTATAATCATTATTATGCAATACTATCAGCTTCCATTTTTTTAATTGTCTTCTATCTTCCTTCTTCCATATTAAAGTATTCTACTACATAGGTTTTATACATAAAACATCCATTTAACCATTCAGTCAAAGTTTTTAAAAATATTTTTCTACTCCCCTTAATAGGTTCATAGGTTCATAGGTTGGTACTAGGCTATCAGCCCTAGGGCCTATACAAGCCTAGCCATAACAATTCCCTGGCTATTTCTTCCCACATTATTTACTTTCATGGACCCCTGTCTAGCAGGGCGACTGACGTGATCCCTGGGGTGAATTTCCTTTCTCACATCCAATCGTCAAGGTTCCTCTTGAAGAGGTCCAAAGAGGTCCAAAGAGGCACTCTGCTTGACATGTATGGGCAATCTATTCCAGAGTCTGGGGAGTCTCTGGGTCAGGAACCTATCCCTCCAGCATGTTTTGTTTATTGTGATGACAAGGTTTAGATCCCTGGAGCGTGTAGCTCTGAGGGATTGGGATTTCTTTAAGTGTAGCATGTCCAACAGCTCTGGGTTTGACATGGCCTTGTATGTTAAGCAGAGATCGCCTCTGAGTAGACGATATGCGATAGAGTATAGCTGGAGTTTTTTAAGGAGGTCAGCGTAGGGCATCTGCTTTAGGCCTGTGATTCTTTTAGTGAGGTATTTCTGAGGCCTTTCCAGTTGTTGCAGATGTCTTGAGAGGTACATACCAAATGGGGCGTTGTATTCTATAATGGGTCTAATGAGGGATGAGTACAGTGGGACAATGACCTCCTTTTTTCTGGATGAAAAGCCCTTCGTGACGAGGTGTGCCACATAGAAGGATTTCCTGACTGTTGTGGCGATGTGGTTATCGAAGGTGAGACCACTGTCCACCTGTGTCCCTAAGTCTCTTATCACACTTTCTGTGTTTAGTGTACTGCCACCTATATGGTAATTCATGGATACATGTTTTTTACCAAAGGGGATAACAATACATTTCTTGGCATTGAGCTTGAGCCCATGGCTCTGGCACCAAGCATCTGTTTCTGTAAGGCCCTTTTGTAGAGTATCCACATCATTTGGGGATTTAATAATGGCTCCCAGTTTGCAGTCATCTGCAAACTTTGTTAGCCAGAGTCCCTTAGTGTTGACCTGTACTTCAGAGAAGTAGATGCCAAACAACAGCGGCCCCAGGACTGAACCCTGAGGTACTCCACTTGTCACTTGTCTGGAGCTGGATTTGAAGTCGGCTACTTTTACAGTGTGGGTTCTATCAGTAAGCCATTTAGCAACCCATTGGGTGACATAGGGATTAATGCCCAACTTAGTAAGTTTATCTATGATTCCAGAGTGGGGGATGGTGTCAAAGGCCTTGGCAAGGTCTAGATAGGTTGAGTGGACCACGTTACCCTTGTCCATGGCTCTGGAGACTGATTCAAAGAAGTCAATCAGGTTCAGGAGACAAGATCGGCCTTCACAAACCCAAACTGGGTGGGGTCCAGTGTTTGAAGGTTGCCAATGTCTTTGTTTATAAGTTCCATGATAATACGCTACATGGCCTTGCAGATAAGGCTTGTCAGACTGATGGGACAGTAGTTTCCGGGATCCAAGGTGGATCCCCCCTTGTGGATTGGGATAACTGTATCTCTGCGCCACTCAGTGGGCATGAAACCTGAGGTGAGGCTATGATTAAACATGACACTTAGGTGAGGTGCCAATTCATATTGTAGTTCATGTAGTACACAGCCCGGGATGTCATCTGGTCCCATGGATGCTGTGTTCTTGGCTTTAGAGAGTGCGTTTTGTACCTGTGTGGCCATTATTACTGGAATTTGGCAATCTTCCGGTATTGAGATGGGCCATTTAGGGGGTGAGAGGGGGGTGAATTTGTCTCTGAATCGATCTGCCAGGATATTGGCAATATCCTTCGGATCAGTATATTTAATGCCATTCTGTTTTAGCTCAGAGCAGATCTGAGCATTGCCATTTAGATTCTTGACATAGTTATAGAATGCTTTGTGGTTGTCTTTGGAATCTTTGGCAATTTTATTTTCGTAACTCCTCGTTTGGAAGATTTTATGAGGCATCTCAGTTTCTTACTGAGGCTAGTGAGGGAGTTTTTTTGCATCCTGGGATTTTCCTCTTTTCTGCAAAAGTTTCTTCCTTTTGTTGTAAAGTTTGTTTATGGCAGGGGACCACCAGATTGGCTTCCTTTTTTTGGATGAGAGCATTTTGGTTCTTTTTGGGATGGCACGATTCATACATGAGTGGATGTGCTCGTACAGTGCCTTAGTGTAGGATTCAGCAGTTGAACTTTCAGTTCCCGTCTGCATGGGTGTAATGAAGTTTGTCACTTCTGACTTGAGTAGCATGAAGTTGGCTTTGGAGAAGTTTTTTATGGTGGTTTCTTTACTGGGGGGAGGGGGTGGGATGTGGATGTTAAGGGTGATTAGCTTATGGTCAGACCTGACTAACGAGGGGGTGACCATAGGTATGGAGCATTGATTTCCCATGTTGGTAATGACCAGGTCTAGGATATTGGAGCCCCTGGTGGGACTATGGATTAGTTGATCCAGAGCGTTGGAATTTTTGAATTCCAAGAACCGTTGTGCAAAGGTGTTGGGACATGAGAAGTTTTCCCAGTTAATGGCAGGGTAGTTAAAATCACCCAGTATTAGGGTGTTTGGTTCTATCTTAATATTTTCCACATTTCATATCCTATTCCATCTGGTCCTGCAGCTGAATCTATATTTACATCTCCTAATAGCTTATCCAGCTCCTTTAAAGAACTCTCCTTTTCCAACTCTTTAGTCTCTTTTTCTGTTAACTTTTTTACTTTTAATGTTTTTACTACCTTCTTTTTTTAATATTTCTGCACATATTGTACTATATATTCATAATCTTTTCCAGAGTTCCTTATATTTCTTTTTTACAATTTTTATTTCTGTCATTTCACTACCATCTTCCTTTATTAATCTGCTTAAGTAACTTGATACTTCTTTGTAAATTACCTTTGCTTATATAACAATTCTTTTATTTTTTCTTGATTTATATAATACACATTTACTTATGCCCATCTTACCTTACTAAATTCCTACTTCTCAAATAACTTGTTCTAGTTAAATTACTGCTACAATCTAAACCAAGACATAAGCTAGTACTATCACTATTCCAGTAACAATTGGCAATAACACCTATTACTAATAGAGGTTTACCTACCTCTGCTGAAACGGTCTTAATTAGTATTAGTATTGTAAAAATAGTCTAATATACTATTTATTTATTTTATTTATTTATTTATTTTACATTTGTTGACCGGGCTAGTCTAGCTGGACATAAATATCCGTTTTCAGTAGAGGCCCGGGGAGAAAAGCTCCAGTACAGGCAAAAAACAATGATTTATCACATAAAGCATAATATGAGTAAACAATACAAGGTAGAACGAAAAATAAGTTTCAACACAAAATAAATACTAAAAATAGGAGATGAATTTATACTACATACTACTATATTAGACTTATAAAACAGTAACAATAACACAAAATGAAGTTACACAGACAAATAAAAGATTACTGGTAAAGCCTAATTCTTAGATATAACTCTCAAACTCTTGAAAGTTTTCGTGAGTAGCTCAGTAAGGGGGATGGGTAAGGGGGATGGGGGGTAAAAATAGGTGAGTGAGGACATTATTTCAGTCGGGATTTGCACAAGGACACAGCCATTGTGTTTTGAAATGTTCTTTAATGTGTTTTTTGAAAAGAGAGGTAGAGTTTTGATTAGTTATTTCTTGAGGGAGTTGATTAAGCAGTGTACTGTGTTTCAATCCACAAATGTATACTATGGAATCTTATTATCTATTATTACTATTAATGAATTTTTTTTGTTTCCCTACATTTGTACTGTCTTAATACCAATGCAAAATATGTTATCCCTAAACTTTCTATGTATTGCGATGCTGTTTAAACACCTAAATGTGTTTGTAATTTGTCTTTCTCTGTGGAGCTTTTCTCCCAGGGCCTCTGCTGAAAAAGGACCTCTGACCCAGACAGTCTCCCCCAATTAACAAATGTAAAATAAATAAATAAATAAATATAATTATTTTTTTCTTTGACAAAATACTTTGTATCATTATGTTCTAAATCTTCAAATGCATTGTTATATGTTATTTTATATTTTTCTTTCTCTACTTATCTCATATCATATTTCCACTGTAAAAAATTATTTTTCCTTAAATATCATCATCTCCCATTCAGACCAGTTTTTATAAAATGTTCTCATAGTAATATAATCTTTCCATAAGTATATTACCAATCACTTTCCTTCTTCATTCCATGCTTTCTAATTTATACTTTTTATTCCTTTGCCTATTTTTATATATTCCTTATTTTCTTTAATCTCTAGCCATATTGCAAGATTATCAGAAAATCTTGTTTCAACTACCCCCCTTCTCCTATAACTAAACTTTCTGATACTATGAAAAAGCTATTTCAGTTCTATATATACCCCTTTTATAAGTCCATGAATTTTTGTCTCAGAGTTTTAACTTAGTACATCTAATAACTTTTAACATTTTTATATCATTTCCTTTCTTTTCACACTTGTATCTTAAATGACAAAGTCTGCTGTTATTATAATATTCCAGAACATCTCTCATTTCCCAAATTCAGGTTTTACTTCCTCCCCATACTTTCCCTGTAATCTTTCTTCATTTGTTAAAAAATCTTAGGGCAGATTCAATAAACCCAACACTTTCTGCTAAGACACATGATAGTGCACTGCTCTCTATTCATTAAGCAGCTCTATATGGTCTGTATAGCTGTGCAAGCATGGTAAGTAGAAAAACCACTTTAATGTGAAGAGCAAAGCTTTCGGATAAAATCCTTTATCAATACTGAAAATACAAATGCAAATGCAGAGTATATATAGGCCTAAAAAAGTCATATGACCGGCAGCCAAGAAGTCACATGACTCAACCATTAAAGCAAAACATGTAAAAATAAATAAATATGCAAAGCTAAAAAATGCAACAGCATAATGCATATATGAAAACAGAAAACATTTAAAAAAAGCAAGAGTGTATATTTTTAAAAAGCATACTTTTATACCTAAAAATCAAATGTACAATCATATACATAAAGAGAAAATCTCATAATCTAGATCTACTCATTCTAACCAAAATAGGTTTAAGGCTGACAGTACTATTCAAACCAGGGGGTGAGTCACCCATCAATCTAATTATCCAGTTATATTCTTTAGAATGAGTAGATCTAGATTATGAGATTTTCTCTTTATGTATATGATTGTACATTTTATTTTTAGGTATAAAAGTATGCTTTTTTAAAAAATATACACTCTTGCTTTTTTTAAATGTTTTCTGTTTTCATATATGCATTATGCTGTTGCATTTTTTAGCTTTGCATATTTATTTATTTTTACATGTTTTGCTTTAATGGTTGAGTCATGTGACTTCTTGGCTGCCGGTCATATGACTTTTTTAGGCCTATATATACTCTGCATTTGCATTTGTATTTTCAGTATTGATAAAGGATTTTATCCGAAAGCTTTGCTCTTCACATTAAAGTGGTTTTTCTACTGAGAACGTTGTTTGTCTTGCTGGACCTCTTGGCATTTGTGTTTGGACAAGCATGGTAAGTACCATGTCATGGTAATTACACCATAAGCAGCTGAACTGTATGATAATCAACCAATCCAGGATGGAGGAGCTATTCATCATGCTAAAAAGCAACCATGTAGACTCAGTGCTGGTTTTCCCTGTGAATTCCAAAACCTATTGGAATACAGCCATGGAAAAGAGTCTACACAGAAAGACTGTTAGGGGCTGCTGTGCTTTAATTTATGTGTATGTGCAACAGGCTGAAGTCTATGCTGCTGCTGCTAGTAGACCAAGGCCAAGAAGGAGAAGAAATATCATACACCTTTTAACCTATCACAATCTGCAGGAGATGGAAATTATAGAGTGCTACAGGGAGAGAGAGAGAGAGACACACTACAGGAACTCTGCAACCTCTGGCATCCTCAACTCATACCCAGGACAAACTGAGGGAAACCACTACCAGTGGAGAAAAAGTTATGTGTAGCCCTTAAAATTTTAGCTACAGGAACCTTTCAGAGACCAACAGGGGACATGCTGGGGTATGTCATAGCCATCAGCAAGCAGGATCCTCCATCAATTCCTGAATGTTATGCTCCAACATGCCCATATGTATTTACCCCCTACTCTTGAGGACAGGGCCACAAATGTTCAGGAGTTCTACCCTGTAGCACTTTACCCTGCAGTACTGGGTGCCCTAGATTGTACACATATAGAAATCAAGGCACCCATGGAACAGGAAGAGTCTACAGACATAGAAAGGGGTTCCACTCCATTAACTGCCAAGTTGTGTCTAACGCTAGGGAATGTGTGCCCCTTCCCCTTGTTGATCCTGGTAAAGCTGTTTTCTCAGGATGATGTTGTGAAGCATGGCACAGATGATGAAGATTTCAGTACAGTTCAGAATTGTAATGTATAGCTTCCCCAAATGGATCTAGACAGCAGAATTGTGACATCAGCAGCCCAAATGCATGGTCTATAATATCTCTGATTTGAGCGTATGCCTTATTATGGCGTTCTTCATCGGGTGTGTGTGCATTTCTGATGGACATCATCAGCCATGGTTAAAGTCTATAACTTGCATCCCCTAGTAAATGACCTATGGGATATCACCCCTAATGAACATCTGATACAGTTGGAAGGTGTGCCAGATTTGTGAGTCATTGTGAGTAAGAAAAAGAAACAGACATTTGGATAAAGTAACAAATGGCCACTAAGACAGAATGAGCTTTAAGCCTCATGGCTAAAACATGTAACTCTTGTGTGTGTGTGTGTGTCTCTATGTGCCCTCCAGGTGAAATTGCTTTATAGGTTCATAGGACGTTGCTAGGCTATTGGCCCTAGGGCCTTTATAAGCCTAGCCATATTATACCCTTGTTCCCCCTATTGACCAAGTTGTAAGGTCATTATTTGCAGTGCTTGTCTATGATCAGCAACGACTGCCCCTTATCCAAGAGAGAGACACAAGTGACACTCCCGAGTTAAATTTAAGGTCTCCCATCCAGTTGTCTAAGTTACGCTTAAATAGGGTCATTGAGGAGCTCTGTTTTATGTGAATTGGGAGTTTGTTCCAGAGGAGTGGCAATTGCTGGAAGACATATCTGTCTCTCCAGCATGTCCTGTTTATGCTGCAGGCGGGTTAGGTTAAGATCCCTAGGGTGAGTGAATCTTGTCCCATCTATTTTGCAGATGTGCAGTGTGAAGACTGGTAGAGAAGGGTGAAGGCTGCCAGCCTAGCCAGATAGAATTGTATACATAATTCTGATATTTGTAAATATGAATGTGAATCACTGGCTTGTTTTCTTAAATGAAAGAATAGGCTGTTAAATGTTGAACTTCAACAATGTGGCAACATTGCCCTCTGTTGTAAAGAAAACTAAGTCAAGCATTTCACATCTGTTCTTTGAAATTAAAATTATGTATTATATGTCCTTTGATCTCCAGAGTTCGGAGCCATTTGGTCTGGGCTAGCAAATTTTTTTCTGTTGTTTTAACTCAAGAAATAATTGTTAGAGTGTACATGTGAAATGTATTTTATTGTTGTAGCTTCCTAAGCAGGTGTTAGCTTGATAAATAATGTAGCCTGTTGGCCTGGGAACCCCAGGCTAAGTGTCAAAAATGATGTAATGTGTATACTGGGAAACCCAAGGGTGAAAAGTGATGTAATCTGGGAGGGCCCAGCAGAAATGTTTGTTAGTGATTTTAAAAACTATTGCTCAGAGAGAGACTGTAAGCATTTTTGTCTGAACATCCAACTCAGCACTCTCCCTGTTGTCTTAAGTAAGTTATATTAGAAGTGTGTATTCTTGTAGAAATAGCTAGGACTATAAAGATTAGACTAAGCATTTTTTTCTGTGATGTCAGAACTTTACTACTGTGTTATTTTAAGTATTTCTGTGTGATCTCTGAACTCTTGACTAGCACTGACTTTGTAGCAGAAAGTATTGTCTTGTGGTTTTAATTATTTATTATTAAATATTTTAAAACCGTTTAACTGTGGCTGGTTTGTGTAGAGATAGGTTAAGCTCTAGAGTACATTGCATATTTATAGAGTTTACTGTCCAAGTCACTTCAAATAAGTCTTGACTGTTTAGTCACATCTACCAATTGGATAATAATATTGCACAGTAATAATTGGACATCCTTTTAAGGGCCTTTGGGTAGCTGATAATATTAGCTGAGTGGTGCCAAGTGATTACTACTGTATAGTCTGGAAAAGGGGGTACAGCTGGAGTACCTCTGCCAGCCTTCCCCAGGAGTGTCTGTGTGGTTATATAAATGTATCTCAAAGTGTGTGTGTCAGCTACTTGGGCAGGGACATGAAGCACTGGCTGGGCAGAGAGGGTGCTGGAGATTTTAGCCTGCCCAGCTAGGCTGAGATCTGGACCCTATAGCTGTGCCAGTGGGGAGTCTTATTGGGGACCTGGGGAGCAAGGGAGCAACCAGCCCCAGACTGACTGTGATCTCTGTGTGCTCTTAAGGGAAACTGCACTTTACTGTGTGTATTTGTTATCCTTTCCTCATATATGAGACACCCTCTCTGGGGTTAGTGGTGAGGCTTGAGGCTCCTTGATTGCCAGGCCAGGACACGGGTGTCACATGCAGCATTTCCATTAGGGCATGGTCCGAGACTGCTCTGTAGGCCAGGCACAAGTTGCCTGTCAGAAGCCTATAAAATACAGAATACAGTGACAAGGCCTTCAGTCTGTTGAAGGCCCTGAATTTCCTTGGTGAGAAACCTCTGAGATCTTTCCAGCTCCTGCATGTGTCTGATGAGGTACATAAAGAAGGGAGCATTGTACTCTGTTAGTGGTCTGATGAGGGATGAGTAAAGTGAGTTATAACATCCTTAGCTCTAGTTGCAATGCCCTTGCTTATGAGATGTGCAACACTGAAGGCCTTCCTTACCACTGTGGACTCATGGTGATCGAAGTTAAGGTTGCTATCAACCTGTGTTCCCAAATCTCTCACCACATGGTTTGAGCTAAGGGGGTACTGTTAATATTGTAATTTGCAGGGACTTCCCTTTTGCCAAAAGGTATGATAATGTATTAATTTTTTGTTTAGTTTAAGTCTGTGACTTTGGCACCAATTATTTGTCTGTGTAAGCCCTTTTGTGTAGTATGTCAACATCATTGAGGGATTCAGTAATTACACCCAGTTTGCAGTCATCGGCGAACTTGGTAAGCCACAGGACATCTATTTTCACCTGGACTTCTGAGAAATCGATTCCTAACAGTAATGGGCCCAGCACAGATCCTTGTGGTACACCACTGGTAACTGCTCTGCTAGTAGAGGTGGAATCCCTAACTTTGACAGTATAAGTTCTGTCAGTGAGCCAGCTGGCTATCCATCTAGTGACATATGGGTTAATTCCCAGCTGGGAGAGTTTCTCAATGATGCCTGAGTGGAGGGTTGTAACAAAAGTGTTGGCTAAGTCAAGATAGGCTGTATGTACTGTTTTGCCTTTATCTAAGGCTATGGTGACATTCTCAAAGAAATCAACCAGGTTTAATAAGCATGGTCTACCCTTAACAAAGCCAAATTGGATCAGATCAAGAGTTTGAAAGTGACCTATATCTTTGCTGATAAGGTCCATGATGATCCTCTCCATGGCCTTGCAGATAAGGCTGGTTAGGCTTATGGGTCTATAGTTCCCAGGGTCAGTTGATGAACCCTCTTTGTGCAAGGGAATTACTGTTGCTGTTTTCCACTCTGGTGGGACAAAGGCAGTACTTAGACTGTGGTTGAAGAGAGTACCAAGTAGTTCCACTAGGTCCTGTTTTAGACCATTTAGCAGGCAGCCTGGGATGCTATCCGCCCACAGAGGCTGTGTTTTTGGCCATGGAAAGTGTGGGTATGACATGGTCTTTGGTGATACTATCTACAACCCTAAGCATTTCTCTGGAGGACCAACTGGAGTGTGCCTGTACCTCCATGATGGCCATAAACATAAGATGAGTGCACGGGAAGACACACCCAGATCAGGTGGAGGATGGACAGCATGCCTCCTCCGAGCACCCCTAAAAACTGTCCTGCATGGCACCTCGCTCACACTTTGGCTACACCAAGAGTCAATAGGCACTGAAGCCCCAGCAACCATACTACCCTGATTGAGTGTCTCACCCTCCATCTTTCCAAAATTTGAGGGCTCACTGGAATGGGTTGGTGTAAGTCTACTGGCTTTGTCCAAAGAAATTACAGGGGATGGCTGAATGCCAACCTCAGTGTCAGATTCAACCTCTGCACCCCCTGAATGTGCCTGTGTTTGCCCACCATCATCATCAGAGTCTGCCAATACTCTGACATCAGCTGGTAAGAATCCTACACTTCCACTGTCAGGATCACCTGTAATAATAAGCAACAAACACAGGAAAAAAATTAATACCTACACTACTGTAGTCCAATATATGCAAACAAACTTACAGTGGTACCATTATTACAGACAGTACAGCAATACACACAACAGTCCTGACACCCACATCACATATATGGATAAAATAAATATTTCTTTGAACTGCTTATCAGTACTGACATAAAAATGTTTGGCTTACCATATGTTCATAGGTGTGTACTAGGCTAATGGCCCTGGAACCTTTACAAACCTAGCCCAAAGAAAAATGCCCAGTGCCCCTATCCAGTAGGGTAACTGGAATGATCCCTGGAGTGAACTTTCTGTTACCCATCTACTCATCAAGACTGCTCTTGAAGAGGGCCAGCGAGGTGCTCTGCTTGACATGAATGGGAAGCTTATTCCAGAGTATGGGCAGTCTTTGAGAGATGAACCTGTCTCTCCAGCATGTTGTTAATTGTGGTAATGAGGTTGTGATCTCTGGAGTGTGTAATGTGGGGGAGTTGGGATTTCTTTAGGTGTAGCATTTCAAGTAGGGCTGGGTCGAACATGGCTTTGTAAGTCAAGCAGAGATCACCTCTAAGGAGGTGATAAGAGACTGAGAACAGCAGAAGTTTCTTGAGTCTGTCCATGTAGGACATCTGTTTACGGCCTGTGATCCTTTTTGTGAGGTACTTTTGTGGCTTCTCCAACTGTTGTAGGTTTCTGGTCAGGTACATACCAAATGGGGCATTATATTCGATGACTGGTCTAATGAGTGATAAGTAGAGAGGGTTGATGACCTCTTTCTTCCTGGAAGTGAAACCTTTGTTATAAGATGTGCCAAGTAGAAGGACATTCTGACCACAGTGGCAATGTGGTGGTCGAAGGTGAGGTGGCTGTTGACCTGGGTGCATGTGCAGTTGATTCCGGAGTTTCTAGGGAGGATGGTCCTGGAAGAGGTTAAGCAAAAAGTAAGGACACCATCATCGCAATTAACAGTAACACAGGGGGTTAAAATCTTTTGCTCTTTATATATCCATTAATGATACTTTTAACAAAAACTTGGATAGCACATCCAGCCCAAGCATATGTGTAATCAATGTGAATGTGTTGTTAATTATATCAATCTACAACTAGTCCCCAGCAAAAAAATTATATGTTAAACAGAACTTAAGCATTGTTGTCAATATTTTATTATGCAAGAAATATTTAACAACTGAGATAGGTAAGCCTACCTGGAAGCTCCTCCTGGGGCATACTTGACCTCCCTGAAACAGCACCACCAACATCAATCACATGCTGTTTTGCACTTTCCACTGAGCTCTCTGGATCCCCCTGACAGTGGACAGGAACAGTGGTGGATCTGTAGCAGCCTCCACAGTAGCCATCCATCCATGGGACACTGCAGCTGCTCTCCTACTGGCTGATGAAATCATGACAGTGGCCCTATGACACACCTGATAATATGTCCTGCTGTGGCCACCTACATCATCCACTATGCTGCCAAATTTGCATTCTTTTAGAAATATCCACACCCCCTCTCTCAAGTAGAAAGGCACCATGTCACCTAAATGCTTCGACAAATAATTAATTCTCAGGGTCACTGAAGCAGAGGATTGCATGAATTGGGATACTTGGCTGCCATAGTCCTAGGGGACATAAAACACAAAAAAAGGATAATACACATAAGTATCACATAAATAAAACTCCTGCTTAGATATAACACATAAAAGGTAGTTTTTCAATATTACCCACTGGAGAAACAAAAAACAGTGAAAATATATAAAAACGATTTATGTGTTTGCAACATATTACAGTCACACAAAAAGCAAACCTCTGTACAAACAATTTTGTTTGTGCCAACAAAGAAATGGAACTTGGCTCCCCCACCCACAAAACAACAAGCAAATGATACGTTTTACTAACAAACCAAAAGGAATAAAACATCAGTGAACTGCTAAAAGTGCTATCAAATAAATTGTCCCAAAAACATGTGTACACATTTAACACAGAACATTAAATTTTATGCAATTAACAGTCACCTCTACCTGTGGCCAGCTCTCCCCTGGGGATGTCTATAGGCCATCACAGAAGGCAGGATATTTCTATTTCACTGAAATAACAGTAGAAGAGGTAAAGAGAAAAACAGTTGTAACATTAGCACTTGTGATGAAAGTTAATAACACTGTGCATCTGAGAAAGTAAAATGCCCTGACAAAAATGCCTATGCTATCAGTAAACATCTAAAAAGTGCATACAGGTAGAAGTAGCATTTGATAATGTGTATATATATATATATATATATATATATATATATATATATATATATATATATGTATATATGGGTGTACTTTTGAAGAACGAAAGTTCACTACTTTGAACTTCAAAAGTACACCCACACTAACGTGAAAGTACACTTTCACGAAAGTGCACTTTCGCGAACCTGCTAGACCAAACGGGCTGGCAGTCACAGACCTTAGGGTTAGGGCATGGGTTAGGGTAAGGGGATAGTTAGTAGGGCTATCCCCTTACCTTGACCCATGCCCTAATCCTAAGGTCCGTGACTATCGCACCACAAAGGAAGGCATTCCAAATCAGGCTATGTTCTCCACTGTGGTGCGATACTCACGGACCTTAGGGTAAAGGCACAGGTTAGGGTAAGGGGATAGATAGTGGGGCTATCCCCTTACCTTGACGCGTGCCCTAACCCTAAGGTCCATGACTATGCACTACAGTGGAGGACATAGCCCATTTTTCAATGTCCTCCATTGTGGTGCAGTAGGTTCAGTCTAGTGAGCTTAAGCGAAAGTGCACTTTCATTAAAGTGCACTTTCGCTTTAGTGGGGATGTACTTTTCCATTTCAAAAAAGTGAATTTTCGTTGTAGGAAAGTACACCCATATATATATATATATATATATATATATATATATATATATATATGTGTGTGTGTGTGTGTGTATTATTTATTTAACATTTGTTTACTGGGAAAGTTCGACTTGGAATGAGCCAATTTTCAGCAGAGGACCAGGGAGAAATGCTCCAGACATGTGTCTTTGTAATGTGGGAGGAAACCAGAGCACCCAGAGAAAACTGACACTAATGCAAAGAGGACATGCAGACACATCCACACAGAAGGCACCCAGCTGAGAATCGAACTGGGGAACCTCTTGCTGTAAGGCAACAATGCAAACCACTGCACCATGCTGTCCATGTGTATGTGTGTGTGTATATATATATATATATATATATATATATATATATATATATTTTTTTTTTTTTTCCTTAGTGACATGTGAGCATTTACATTATATAACTGAAAAATGCAATTATACCCTATCAAGATCAGTAGTCTTCCGTCCAGATAAAGCCAAAGTAAATATCACGTTTCCTCACCTTCAAGTTCCCTAGCAACATGGTTCCCTTTTTATAGTGTAGTTTCAGGGCTGTGAGCATAGTGAAGATGCAAATGAGGTGTGAACTCATTAGAATTGCTGAATCCCAAATTATTGGCTCTGTGTAGCAGATTTAAACATAGTGCAGGCACTCCCTCAGTATTTGTCGCTAATGGATTTCAACTGTGATTGATTACTAGTAGGGAGAAGGAAAACACAACAGAAATTCAGACTCCATTACTTGCAGTGGGTATGTCAACCAAGTTAGACTTACAAAGTACAGAAGTAGTTGCATCAAGGTTTGAAATGTAAGTAAGCAGAACACATTTCACAGTTTCTGTTCAATAACATTCAACCTCCCCTGCAATTGTTGACGACTGTATATTATTGCCATTTAATATCCTCACACATTTTAAACACAATGATACAAAATGCCTTACACACTGCATGTTTCAGATTACTGGTCAGATAAAACAAAAAGAATGAGCAACAAACACAAAGAGATAAAACAGAAGCTGCACTTCTGCCAGCAATAGTCATAAATGGTTGTGTGATCATTCATTGTACTACAGCTGAAATTAATACATGGACAAATAACTCAGAACTATACAACTGTCATATGTTTTGTTAATACTGTGGATGATGTTGCAGTTGCTTGTATGCACAATGATTTTCATTCTCTGCTGTAAAGCTGTTTCTGTGGAAAAGAGGGATAAGACACCCTTACTGTGTTTTGAAGGTTCATTGGATTAACAGTTCAAATGCAGGCATGTCTAAAAATATTTCATGTGTACCAACATAAATTTTACACTGTTGTTTAATAAAAGTATTTTCTTCCTTCCTCCTAATTTCCCCTTTTTTAAGATGGCTAGTATTTGTGCAGTGTGTGGCAAAAACAAGTTTAGCTTTGCTTATCTCATTTGCATGACACTTACCATTGTGCAAACCTGAACTACTGGCCCACAGAGGAAGCAGACAGACCACCTACCAGGATGCAGACATTCTAAATGTCAAAAAGAGTACACTGTTGCATTTTTTGCTTTCCATCATGCAACTATGCTAAGCGATGTTGTGTGGCAGTTAGCAAGCTTCCCCAACACCTGCAGCCATTGGACACCCGCAGAGAGGACGCAGTCAACAATTTCAAAATGGATACATTGTATCAATTCTGTTGGGGCATCACACAAACACAGTAAACATGTTGTGCAATGGTTAACACACAGAACTTAATAGTGAATAGGGAGATACCCAACTGTTATTTAAGTATTCCTGTGGCAGCAGGTGTAAGTGTAGGGCTGTAATACAGATGGTACTGAGTCCTAATACAGGAAGTGCAACATATTTTTATTGTTGTGAGTGTTCATTTTATAGTAATAAACCGGAAAATATCCAAGCGTTATTTCAATATTCCTGTGGTAACAAGTGTAGGGCTGCCATACACATAGTCCTGGGTTCTAATACAGGAAATTCCAGACATTTTTACTATTTTTCCATGTCACATTATTTTAAATATCACTTATAACAATTTCTACTTAATTATAAATAACAATAACTATGCATAGCAGTGGAGCTGATATGAATTGTATGTATTAGGGATAAGAAACCCTTATTGTGTTCTGAAGGTTGAGATGTATGACTGAGGGTATACTGTCTACTATGTTTCTGTAAGTATAATTCTGCTATCTGGACTTGGATGGCCTTCACACTTAAATAAGACACATACACACATGAATGTATATATATATATATATATATATATATATATATATATATATATATATATATATATGTGTGTGTATATATATATATATATATATATATATATATATATATATATATATATATATATATATATATATATAGACCTTCTCTGGTCACACACATACATGGTTAACACCCCAATCTGTCATCGGTATTTACAAATAATTCATGACTATGTCTGAGAAGCACTTCTTCTGTGGCAAGGGTGGAAAAATCACCACTGTGGAAGAAAATGTTTTGTCCTTTATGCATAGGTTTGAATATGACACTATAAAAATCAATTGTATCAGTGTATAAAGTCAAATCAAACGCATATCAGGTCATGAAATTTATGCCCCCAGTGCATATCTGCAAAGTTTGATCAACTAACAGTTACAACAGCAGACACCCCTCAAACTAATGTCAAGTGTCAGATTAACCTTACAATTTCCAAAGCTGCTTTTCTCTCTGTTTGGACTGTTGCTCTCCACTTAACATTGCACAAATGTGGTTGGCATCATTGCTTGGGTTTTCTCACTACAAGTAAAAATGATAACAGGAATTAGCAGGAAATCATTATTTACTATTGCATTGCTTTTGGGATAGATGTGTCTGGTGTTAGAGGGGATGGTGCCCAATTTAAGGTGCAAAGGTGGGGTGTTCAGGAGTCCAGAATATTTACTGCACTCTTAGTAAACAGCCACAGCCAAAGGCTTTTTCAGGGAGACTATTCCAGCTCCCAGTATGTCTGAAGCTTGGAATAGTCTGGCCAAAGCTGTATCCAGTGTGGCTGGCATCCCATGCACTGGAGAAGAGTGTAGGCATCACTTTGACAACATAATAAGGCACAAGAGGGATACACTCAACTGGTAGATGGATGAGTTCCCAACTAGCAACACCCCACAGTTGTGTAAGTTTGCTAATAAAGAAAATGTATAATATAAAGAAAGATAAATATAGGCAAGACTGGTTTGCATAATGTTCTTCCGTAGTTATGTTTTCTTTTTCTTTTCACAGCTAATTCTGAAATCAGTGCAGACTGAGTGAAGCAAGTGGTATGTATGCAGCACAAGTATTACTGTAGCTTTAAAATAAAAAAATATTTTTTTCTATACAGTTGTAGCAATGTAAGCATGCCTATCCTAACCGTAAAAGCATGTATGCATGCATCAGTTTGTAGCACAAACCAACTTTAGGAGTCAAGTGTAAGACTATAGTCAGAGGTTGTCAGTTCAAATACCACAAGTAACAAGTATAAATTAGTGCAATCCTTTAATAATATTACATAAATATATTACATAAATTAAAATCTATACAAGTGGCATAAATGCCCTACTGTTAACTTTATTCTGTATAATTGTACCAAGCATATGTGCAATATTTACACATTGCAAGGAGTACTTTGAGCGATGTGTAATTATAGTTTGTACCTCTTAGGAAGTATACGTAAATGTAAAACTACAGATAAGATGGTTGTTTTATTGTGATATGGAGGTGACAGTCTAAATTCAGCTAATATTCTGTACATATTTTCATTTTACACTGTTGAAGAAATAGATGGCTATGATCCTTTCCCACCTCCCTCCTGCACATTCCTATATTATTCTTCCTTTGTTCTTTGCCCTGTTTGTTTCCATTTCACCACTTTCCTATCTACCCCATTTTAACACCTATAATCTGGTCAAACAATAGACTCACACACAACACACATAAGTCTAAAAAAAACAATGGAGCCTTCACTTTTGCCCCTATGTTTGAGCAGGGTTTCCATCATGCACCTATGCCAAGCAACAGTGAACAGCTCTTCAATGGTGCAGCTACCTCTGCACAATGCCATTTAAACATGTTGTGCTAAGGTAACACACACTAACACATGCTGAATGTAGTATAAATAATTATTTCATTGCATTATCACTACTTATTTAAAAGTATTACATACACCTGAATTCAAACCTTATATCATCTGGGCTTCAAAAAATGTGTCAATGCATTTACACCTGATGCCACAGAGTCAGTTAAGCAGTAGGTGTGTTTCACACACTCAGTACTGAGAATTCTACTAATTTTAGCAATAAGGCTAGAGTTTGTGCACTGCTAAACTATGTTCAAACAAGGAAAGCAGTAGAAATCCATATCTTGCATGTGCAAACACTTTGCCATCTATCTCACAAATGCACTGCTCCAAAGTGCGCTATGCAAAGTGGACAGCAGCATGTATTACTTTTGTTTACTGTCCTTTTACTGTTCAGGCCATGAAACTACATGTGGAAACACAAACAAAATGAAGGCACTATCTAAGACAATAACACATATTTATAATGCAACCATCTGTTACCTCACCTCATGCACTGCAACCTTGGTCTCTCAGTACTTGTTCACAAATATATCAACTACACTACAGAAATAAACAGCAATGTTGTCTTAAATACTATGCACATCTTTATAATGACAATACACATTCAGATTTTTCAATGCTTGTAGAAATGTGGACACCTGTTTGCATATAGTTTGTAAACCTGTCTCTTATAGTATACCTGAACATTGCAAACACAACCACCCCATGCTACACATTGCATACTCATCAATCTGGTAACAAATAGAACTTTAATATCTTGACAGTTGGACATGGCTAGCTATCCATTTTATGCAGGCCTCCCAACATTTTCTTTCCAATATCCAGCGCTGATGTCATCCACTAGAAATTATCTTGCAGCCTTGTAAAAGTCAAACTTGTGCCATGGCGCTTGTGTGGAGTATTGAGTTCTCTAGTTGGTGTAGTTAGATAGGGGTACTTTTCTCACAGCAGTCAACTTGTGTTTGTGTGTGTGTGTGTGTGTGTGTGTGTGTGTGTGTGTGTGTGTGTGTGTGTGTGTGTGTGTGTGTGTGTGTGTGTGCGTGTGCATGTGCGTGTGCGTGTGTGTGTGTGTGTGTGTGTGTGTGTGTGTGTGTGTGTGTGTGTGTGTGTGTGTGTGTCTGACTGTCTGTCTTGTCAGAAAAGTATAATTGTTTATCCTGCAGTTACCACCCCAATCCCATGGCTTGCCAATATTTTAACACTTGCATATGTCTACATCCATTTCATGCAAGCCTGCCAATGTCAGCCTTGTGCAGTGGCACTTGCATAAACTACTGAGTTCTCTAGTCTGTGTACTTAGGTAGGAGTTCTAATCTCACTGCAGTCAACAGGAAGGTGTATGTGTGTCTAGCTAGTCAAAAGAAAATAGGTGTGTATCCTGCACTTACCATTCCAATCCCATGAATTGGCAATATTTTTGAAACTTGCACATGCCTACACATCCATTTCATGCAGTCTTCCCAACATCTTCTCTCCAACATCCACTGATGATGTCATCCACTATAAGTTGTCCTACAGCCTTGTAAAAGTCACACTTGAGCGATGGCACTTGCATAAAATACTGAGTTCTCTAGTCTGTGTACTTAGGTAGGGGTTTGGTTCTCACTGCAGTCAACTGGGAGATGTGTGTGTGTGTGTGTGTGTGTGTGTGTGTGTGTGTGTGTGTGTGTGTGTGTGTGTGTGTGTGTGTGTGTGTGTGTGTGTGTGTGTTTGGGCACTTGCTTGACATTAGAGAGTGCATTTTACACCAGCATGTGGGACACTGCTATTACCGTCTTCTTCTCACCAGACAACACTGATGTCATCACCTATAAAGTGTTGTCTGACACTCACCAAGTCAGACTTGTGCTGTGGCACTTGCATTAAACACAGTGTTCTGTACTCAGTGTACTTAGGTGGGGTACGTTTCTCACTGCAATCAATTGGTTTATGTGTGTGTGTGTGTGTGTGTGTGTGTGTGTGTGTGTGTGTGTGTGTGTGTGTGTGTGTGTGTGTATTTGTGCACTTGCCTGACATTAGAAACAGCATTTTACACCAACATGTGGGAAACTGCTATTACCATTTTCCTCTCACCAGACTCTGCTGACATCAACAGCTATAGCTAATTTGCTGATGTGCAGTATTTCCATCAGGGTAGGGTCAAAGACTGGCCTGTAGGCCAGGCAAAGTAACTTCATACTATACAATATAGATTACAGTGATAGGGCTTTCAGTCTATCCACATGTCATGACATGGTTTGTAGGCCCTGTATTTTCTTGGTGACAAACCCCTGTGGTCTCTCCAGATGATGCAGGTATCTGGTGAGGTACATGCAAAAGGGAGCATTATACTCTATTATTGTTCTGATGATGGTCAAGTACAGTGCTGTTGTAACATCCTCAGATCTGCATATGATGGCCTGACTTATGAGGTGCATGACATAGCCTTTCCATACCACTGTGGAAACCTGGTGGTCGAAGTTTATATTGTTATCTACATGTGTTCCCAGGTCTTCCACCATTGGGTTTGAGAATAGGGGGAATCTTGTCAATACTGTAATTAGCAGGGAATTCCACTTTGCAGAAGGCAAAAATAATGGAAAATTTTTCCATTTATTTCTAGACCATGTGGCTTTGCCACCAATCATTTCTCTATATTAGCCCCAGCTGTAATATAACATCATTGGTGGACTCAGTGATTGCACCCAATATGCAATACTCAGCAAACTTGGTAAGCCAAAGGCCATACACTTTAGCCTGGACTGTTGAGAAATAGATTCCAACAGATCCTTGGGGTATGCCAATAGTGACAGCTCTACTGGTGGAGGTTGATTCACCAACTTTCACAGTATATGTTCTGTCAGTGAGCCAACTAGCTAACCATCTAGTGATGTAAAGGTTAATCCTCAGCTGGGAGAGTTTCTCAATGATACCTGAGTGGATAACCTCTTAACCTCTCAGGGCAAGAAATCTGGACAAAGAAAGAAATAATGGAGGAACAAAGGCCCAAAAATAGGGACAGATTTTAAATATTGTTCCTATAAACTTAGAAAGTTGCCACAATGACAGCCTTTGCATCACTATATATTTTCTGAAGGATATGATGTCTGAAACTCAAGTGCCTGGCATTATTTAGTATTATTTAGTGACTTAAATCCTCAGTGATTTGCCAAAAAAGCACAACTTTTATGAATAACAGTCCAAAAATAAGAGACAAAAATCTGGACATTCTGTGAAAATCTGGACAGTTGAGAGCTATGCTGAGCAAGAAATTGTGTCAACATCCTAGGCCAAATCAAGATAGGCAGTATGCATTGTCTTACTTTCATCCAGGCCTGTCACACAGAATCAATGGGCTGTGACAACATCAAAGATCTCCTACTATAGCATGACTAAGAACACACACCTACCTGACACAGTTGGAGCCACACTTCAACACATCCTCCAGATGGAATATGTTCCCATAGAAGGGTGTACATCAACATTCATATATCTGAGTGGGGGACAGCACTTGATGCGTGCATGTATAGACACATTCTGACTCTCCTCATCTGTTTGGTAGACCATCATGTAATCATGGACCTTTTCTAAATGGATGCTGGTAATATCATAGCTGTGACCAAAAGACATGTGTGAGTTGTTAATGCTACATCCATGTCTGTTACATTTCTTAGATGTCCTCAAGAAGGTCATTGAGGGCATGCATGATGACAACACTATCATCCTGTGGAACTTGTCCAGGCCAAGGCATTTGACACAAATCCACACTGAGGTATTAATCCAGCACTATCAGAAGTGGCCATAAGCACCTATATCACCAAGTGGATAGACCACTGGATCATATACGTGGCATCTAAATTTATTGACATATGTGAAGTGAACGATATCTCGAGTCCAGTGATCAGGTCCATACATCAGGGCTGTCTGGTAGGCCCTTTCCAGTCCCTTATTTAAGTCACAGACATCAAGAATGAAATACACATCCTGTGTCCAAACAGCTGTCTGGAGGACTGCAGACTGTGGGCAATCACTGACTCTAACTGTGATATTAGTATAATACAGACAGTATCAACACACATCAAAAACTGCTGCCACAGCCATGACAACACAAGAGATGAAACAAAAACATGGGATGATTTGTTACGTTATGAAAACAAATGCACAACCAATAATAATGCAGATATCAGACTTCTATGAACAGACCAAGTGGTATGTGACCTGTGGAATATCCACCAGCATGTGCCCACATTGGTGACTACTTCCTTGTATTTAACACATCTCCTGAGTATGTGCAGGACCTCCACATCTAAGGCCATAATACCTCCATAGTTCACAGCCTTCATCACACCAATAACTGAGTACAATGCACCCTTCTTCATATACCGCATTACTCATTCTCCAGTGATGTGTAACTGAAGTGTACCACCTTTGCCACATGTCACACATCTTATTGCCATACCTAGGTATTCCTTTTTTTGCATAAACATTTCTGTCTGATGGTGCAGAACCCCCTTCAAGTTGTTATACCAGATGCATGTGTGATGCCTGTTCCAGTGATGCACACAGTACATGCATAGCTGTTTGGCAACATTAATAGCATGGGTTACATTTGTGACAGATGTGGATTGTGCCATATATACATGACATGCACCCCAGTCAACTAGCCTGCATTTATCATAATGTCACATACAGGTATAGCAGTGTCCCTCCTAACATCTCCAGCAGATGTCACAGTGTCGAGACGGTGTGCTTGATTACCATCGTAGACTGCTGACATGTCAGAATAGTTGTACAAGTTTATTCATACGGACCCATCTATGATCACTCAGCATCATGTAGCTATGTCAGAGACATGGGATTACTGGTGGTATTATTCTGATATTGCCCATGATTGTAAGTGCTTCTGTTTACTGTTGTCCATGAGCCTGTAAATGTGTCCAACGTGTTGGGACTTCTGCTGATATCACAGTCATATTCAGACAAATCAGTTTGCACAGCTTCACAATATGCACCTATCCCCGATTGTATATTACATCCCTGATAGAAGTCTACTCTATTGTTCATGTCAGGATGCTTATCTCACAAAGACATCTTCTCTATTGTTATGTCACTTTATGTGATAGTCACATAATATACATTTTCACTGTACAGTCCTTACTGTACCATGTCGATACGTGATTAGTGTTCCTGCTATTACTGTTTTCCATTTACATGCCCTCATCTGCTGTACATTACAATGCTTCACCTGTCTTCTTTCCCTGTGTTCATTCCAACAATTCCTCTGTGTGTCCCTCTTTAATACCACACACTTCCCCTGACTGTTTATTTTAAATGGCAGTCCATGTACCATTATGGATCATTTACACAACATTTGTTCAGAATGCTTGAAATGAGATTCCACAATACTCTGCACTGTATATACTATCCTGTAATGTGTTTGCACAATAAATATTGCTATATTATTAACCCTGATAATCATTGTGGCATTCCTCGTAATTCCACAGACCTAGTTTACCCAGAGGTAAACAGGTCTACATGTCTGCTGCTATTTGTTTTGCTTTACATGGTTTTCTAGCTGGCAACACTGTTGCTAGCCATGAACCTGCACTTGTTTACGTTTAAACACGGTGCACAACATGAATATGTAATTAGTACTGCTACTCACCATGCAAACACCTAAACTCTGTGTAGGCTTTGCACAAAGCTAACATGGCATTTATTGAATCCCACGGCTTGTGCCTTCTAATATAATTACATCTATATCACACTAAATTCCTATTCTTCTTACTATATTCTTTATACTATTCACATTTACAGAAAGCACTTTACATTTTTCATTTTCTCTTTTCGTTAGATTCATGGTTTCATAAGTTCACAGCTAATTACTAGGCTAGCTTTCTTAATAGGCCATTCTAAGCATAGCCAATTTCCCTCCCAAAGGTGAAAATCAAACACTGTATCTTGTGTCTGTGAGTCAAACACCTTAAATTTTCCATCAACCCCACCAATCATTAACTGTATATATTCTTTTTCAGCAATTTCCTTTCTCTTTTTCTTTCATACCTATCACTTTACATTTTCTTTTTTTTACCCTTTTACCAGTACAATTATTTTCTTTTACTACCTCCAAATTTAAGTCTTCTTCATCACTTATTTGAGAAACATCTTCTGTCTTTTTTATTATTTTCCCTCATCTAATTTTCTTCTGTTTCTACATATAAAATTTCTTCTCTTTGTTCATTTTCTTCTTTTTCTCATTCCTTTCTCTTATTTTCATTTTTGCAATCCATCCATAAATGTCGAATTTTGTTACATTTATATTTCATTTCACATTTTTTTACATTATGCCCCATTTCCCCACAAATATAACATTTACTTTTTGCAACAGTTACTTATCAAATGTTCTTCTTTTCCACAGACACACACACACACACACACACACACACACACACACACACACACACACACACACACACACACACAAAACACATTTTGGGTTGTCCCCAGTATTTTATGACACCCTATTCCCCTCCACATTTATCATGCTTGGTATATTTTTTTCTCCTATGTTTAACACAGTATTAGAACCCCAGCCACCAGTCCATAAATCCCTTTTGTCATAACGTTTTGGAATGTCCTGTACTTCTTTTCATAAAGTTTTCAAATGTCCTTTCAAAGTCTCACTTTTTACTTCTGTTCAAAATTGTACATGCATTTTCTTTTTTGTTTCCCTGTTAAATGCTTTTCTCACATAAAGATTCTATGAATTACAGCCTTTCTTTTTCATATTCTCCAAGGAAATTATCCATTGAAAAAAAACACTCTCAAATATAATGTCACAAAAATGACTCTGTTAATAAGAATAAATGCTCTTATCTCATGTGATTTTATACCCAAAGGAGCTATTACATTGTCCCACACTTCATACCAGCCCATTTCTTTGTCTTCTTTGCTTTGAATCCTATCTACTTCTGCTTTTCATTTTCTTATGCCTTCTTTTTTGCTACTCCCCTTTTGCCATCTTTTACTTTCTCTCCATATGTTTTCTTTTCTATCTCACCACTATTCTTTAGGATTGTCTCTGCATCCTCCTTTTGTATTTTCTCTTAACCTCCCTCCAGGAAACATCTCCTTCATTTTCTAGCTCACTTTGCATTACCATTTCTTTAAGTAAATTATCCTGCAACCCTCCTGACAGGAGGATTGTAATTATACATCCATTATTTGCTGACTCATCTCCATTGATATTTGCATTCTTCTCCATTTCTCTCACCACTCCATCATCTCCTTCTCTCTCCATTTATCTCCCTGTTTCTCAGGGCAACCTCTGCACCTGAAATGAAAACAGGAAGTGTTCCTGCAAAATGGATCCCCCTTGCAACAATGATGAGTAGGAGAAGTTCCCTGATGTCCTGAACAAATTTCCACTAGTAGTATAAATATCACCTTGGATCTCCCCTGAAAAGAGTCTACTAGCCTAGTGGGGCTAACACAGTCATGTTCAACAAAAGATAAATAAATTAGTAAAATAATTAATTAATTCCACATTTGCATAATCACTGGGACTAGACACTCAAATTTGCACAATATAAGTACAGGAGACTGCAATGAGCCCTGTTGCACTATAAAAGAAACCATAGAACTGCAAGCTAATAAGCGTCTACAGGTGAATCTACTACTTGATTATTAGAAGTGCTGGATCAGAACTTGTATAATTTAAGTGTTACTTTTGCAGCTTGCCTCTTGAAAATCAAGTTACAGTTCTCTGTTACATTACCTGGGTACATAATACATTAGTTTTAAGAGTTGTTGCACTGGGAGAGGGAGAGGAATATCACAGGGCTGAGACAATTATGTTGAATGATAAGCCTAATGGGAAACACACCAGGCATCAAATGTACATTTAAGTGCTCCCTCAGTTTTCCTATGTAAACTGCAGGGCATCCCCCACATTTTGCCAAATACATCAATTTATTAGTCCCACAATTACCCCTCTAAAAGTCAATTTTACTCATTTAGTCTGTTTTACAATGTCAAATTGTCCGTTTTTATTATAAATGAACATTGATTGCACATACCACAAGGGGTAGTCCCCCTGTGTCTGTCATCTTGGTTGTTATATATCCCTCCTTCCAGGAGTTCCTTAACGTTTCTCCCTGTTCTATATGAAATTGTACCCCCCCCCCCACTATTTCATGTATCTCCTTACTCACTTTAAAGATACTCCAGTTGTATTTGAAAATATTACATATGGGTTTGGAAAGATAGCTGTATTCCATGACAAAAGCTCTCTCGTACCTTTTTCCTGATTCACCTATATTCACTTTGTCCAACCCTATACCAAGTAATGGTATGTATTTGTGCCCCATCCACAATATACTTCATTAATAATGTGGGTAACTAGTTCATCAGGGTATCCCCTCTTTATGAAAATATCTTCCAGATGATCAAATTCTACCTTCAGATCTTGTCCCTCTGATGTCAATTTTGCAATACATATTGCCTGTCCCCTAATCAAGTTCCTTTTCTGAAAAAAAGGGGTGACAGCTAGAAAAATGTGAATGTAGATTTTTTAGATGTCTGCATATACAACACTGCGGATGGCAAGTTGTCCTCCAAGTTATTTAGGAAACCCTGTAGAAGGAATAATATTCTACATAAGAAGAGTATGCATCCTGGTTACATATTTTGTAATATTATGAGAGGTCAAAGGATGCATTTATCAAGATTAAACTGTAACAATCATGAATTTTAAGGTGATCTCTCTGAGTTTAGTCTGAATTGCTGGATAGGGGATATTCCCCACATGAAGTGAATGACCATCTAGCTGTATGTAATTTTGATATAGATAGTAGAGCTAAACCCTACTCTTCAGCTAGGATAGACATTCCATAGGTTCTTTACTCGATGTGCTTGTTTTTGATTGACTAGCTATTATTTTGTAGAATTCAATAATATTAAATAATAGTATTTTATGTTTTTTTTTAGCTGAAGTGAATAGATAACTATTTGGATTTATATAAGGAGTGATAAGAGTAGTTATTTGGCTATACTGGATTTTTTAAGTTTTAATGGATTGCCTTACGGTGGGAAAGCAGATGTGAATGTTTGAATAGAGTGGTATTTCGTCATTTTAGATGATTGCAATATCATTGTCTTTACATTCTAGTAGATATATTATTGGGAACAATATATTTTATCTTTGAATATTTTTTAGACATAGTGGCTTGATACATGGACTTGCTTCTTTTGATTTTTTCCTGTTACATTACACGGCTTTATGTTTAGCTACTGCGGACTTACTGCAGTACTTGCTAGCTGATTTTGAGGTGATCTGATTGACCATTATATTTCTGTAATGTACATCCATTGGTCCTGCTTGTGGCTTGATAAGTGAATTTGTTTCCTTTGATTATTTCCTTATCACAATATACGGTTTTATGTTTAGCTACTGCGGATTCACTGCAGTACTTGTTAGCCGATTTTGATATGATCTGATTGGCCATTATATTTTTGTAACATATATTCATTGTTCCCACTGAAATAGGGGCTGGGTGTTCTGGGACTATATTTCACTACAATGTGATGCAGGTATAAATGATTATTAGTACATTTTGATTGGATGCTATTTTTTTAATGAACTGTGATTGGTTATTATTTGTATTCTGCATCCTATTTAAATGTGTATTTTATTGAGGTCCAGGACAGTTTTCCGAACGTCCGTTTCACCGAAACTGAAACGGCCGGGCATACTTGCACGAAAGTGCTTTTTGCCAAAAAAGCACTTTCACACATGTATGCGAAAAGGTAAGGGAAATTGTGGGGGAATGGCTGTTGCTGAGATTGTAGTACAGTGGGGATAAAGGAATATTCCCTTTTCCCCACTGTAGTGCGATCTCTGAGTGAGAATATAAAAGTAGGGGGGTGTGGGGGGCACAGCCCCCCACATGGGGTGTGCAGGGGGGCTTGTCCCCCTGCGTAAACATGAGTTTTGTGTTTGTATGTGTTTGTTTGTTTTTTTTTGTAGTATTTCTTGGGGACTTTAGCAAAAGTGCTTTTTCGGCAAAAAGCACTTTTGTTAAAGTGGATTCTTTGATTTGGTTTCGGACAATTGAACTTTCGTTCAGTCGTTCTGGACCCATTTTATTGATATGTTTTTTAAGATCCGAAGAAGTGTCAGTAAGACACAAAAGTGCTTATGTTTTGGAATAAATCATTTATACAACTTTTCCTTGTCGTGGTTATATCTTGCTGTTCTCGTGTACTAGAGGATATCTTAACTGTTCTCTGGCTGCTTGTCCATTGAATGTTATAAATGATATTGATGCTGTCAGTGGCTACAACTGGAGCTATGATCAAGTCTGAAGAGTCACTAACATGCTCACTGCAGCATGCAGTAAGGCAGCCAGCCTGGCTCAGTAGCAGAGGGCCAAAGAAGGGGACTTGCCAACAGAACCAGCTATGACAGACACAGAGGCACTCTTGGCATCATTGCATAGGATTCTAGACAGTTCTAATATCCATGGTGGACTTGTAGACATCAGTGCTGAGTTAAATAAGCTAATGCTGATATGCACCACCATTTCTCCATATGGGCATGTCTGAACACGGTTTACCACATACATCACTTGTGCATGCAAGGTGATAGAATGTATAAGGATGACTTCTTTGTTTAATGGATCAGCACTACAAATCCAAAAGCCATCTGCCCAGGATATGTTAAACGTTACTTTTCCATGACACTCTGTTATACAGGTGTATTACCACTGAGCTGCAGGGATCGGTGAAGGGTTTTTCCTTTTCCTTTAGTGTTTTTCCCAGTTGCTGTCCTCCACCATGGATGTACACTTGCTTAATGTATGAGAACAGTCTGACTGTGATGATGATGGCAGCCTAATCCTGGCACAGTCAGGTATCACGGTGTCAGTGATAAACATGGGTAACGTGAAGTCACACCCTGCCACCATTCCACAGACACAGCTCGTGTCTGTACAACACACCCTACAAACACAGACTGCCACCCACAGACAGGAAGATGTAACATATCTGCCCAGTGAGTGGCCTTGTCACAAACAGTAAAATTCCTATTGGTTGCCACAAGCTCTACTGAGTGAGATGATGACCTTGGGGTAGGCATACTGGTGACCAAACATGCCATGGTATCACCACTCTCCAGAGGTAAGTGCCTCCATGGCCACTACCCAGCATTGGTGCTGGGCCATAACATAGGGCCAGACAGAGACCATTATAGCCATAGCTAAATTGGTCAGAGTAGTATGCAGTCTGCCTGAAGCACTGCATGAGTGTATAAGTCAGATGTGCAGCCTTATGGATATGGGGCAAAGGGAATTTGCACACAGGTGTCCCTGTTCAGTAGTACATCACAGACAATGCATTCCCCCATGGTCAGTCCACGTATGTGCCTGGTGGGGAGCCCACTGTGGAAGGGGGGGTGAGCATAATCTAGGACCCACAGTGTCATCATATCCATACCACCATCTAGTGTTGATGGTACTACATGGTGATGTGGGCATATACATAATCAAGGTGCTTTTGCACAGACGACCTATAGCATGAGCTACCATTCATGCACACCAACTACTCAGTCCTCTGTGCATGCTGTGGATCATGCCTGTGACCTTCCCTGGAGGAATCACTTCAGTGGATAGGGATGTGCACAGTCAGCATATATGTCTCCTGCAACTGCTTTGCTGCATCATTTGCTGAAGCTTTATAATGCATGAATCTACACGCACATCTGCAGTGCTCAACACCACACCATCACATGACACTGGAGACACCACCCACTCCAAAGTCAGTCTCCTTGGCTACCCCCAGGAATCCCTCCATGCCTCACATATACGCATGCATAGTCACACACACACACACACACACACACACACACACACACACACACACACACACACACACACACACACACACTGTACATTGTTCACACTTTTCACTGTGATCTTCACTAACTGTACCCTACAGTCAATACCCTTACACCTGATTAGTCAATGGCTGATGTACAATGTGGCCTCATTATGCATAAAACAGCACAGCCTAGGTATAGGTTTGCATGTATCATTTAATGTTATATATATCTTGCTTATTCTGGTCCGTAGTTAGGAACCAGATATAGTCTCTTAGCCAGTGAATAATGTACTCAGTCTGCCTTTATCTGGTATAGTCATCCCTTGCAGGCAAAGTCTGTATGGGATCCATCATGCACCTCGTCCACAGCCTCCTCAGCAGGCACCTCCTCCACAGGCACCATCAGGCACCTCCTCCACAGGCACCTCATCTACAGGCTCTATCAGGCACTTCATCCACAGGCTCCATCAGGGACCTCATTTACAGGCTCCATTTGGCACTTCCTCTATGTGCTCCATCAGGGAACTCATCCACAGGCTCCATTAGGCATCTCCTCCACAGATTCATCATCAGGCACCTCCTCCACAGACCTATCATCAGGCACCTTATCCACAGGCTTCATCAAGCACCTCCTCCAAAGACTCATCAGCAGGCACCTCCTCCACAGGCTCCATCAGGCACCTCCTCCACAGGTTCCATCAGGCACCTCCTCCACATGCTCTATCTGGCTCTTCCACCACAGGCTCCATCAGGCACCTCCTCCACAGACTCATCATCATCAGGCACCTCCTCCACAGACTCATCATCAGGTACCTTCTCTGTTGCTGACTCTGGGATGTCCTCCTCCTGAAGTCTGCAACTGTTTGCATATGAAAATACTGAGAAACACTGCACCTACTGCAAAGATTTCACTGCATGTTCTATAGGGTCGTACTGTAGGACACCAATGCAGACATCCAGACAAAAGAGGCAGGTATTTAACAGGCTAAATGCACAACTGACAATGATCTGGGTCTGTGAAAGGACATTACTGTATGTATTTTCTGCCATGGTCTGTGGGTTTCTTATTGATGTCATTAGTCATGGCTACAAGGCGTCTCTGGCAACATTGATAAGATGACCATGTGTAAAATCCCCCACACACAAACTGCTGGTATACGTCACATGCATGGCAGATATGGGAGTCATGGGCTCTGCCTAAGTCGCCTGTTGACACATTGTATATTATACCCTGTGTATTGCAGATCGAATGGTAGTTGATGAGTGGTTAACATACCATTGTCTTTGCTCTGCAGATGGGGCCTTTATTGTAACGTAGGCGCAGAATCTAGCCCTTTGTATCTTTCAGAAATGGGATGTGTTATAAAATTCCAGCATGTTGTTCCCTGCCTCCTCTGTAGTAAGTGGAAACCACACCTGTTGCCCCACATGCAGCAGCATGGCATTGAAGAACTGGGGGTGTATCCCTGAGGCAGATGCCCGGGATACTCATAATGTGTCCCTTGTTGGTCACTGAAAGTTCCCAGTAGCTAGCATTCTCAAAGTCATACACATCTTTGTGCCCACAAGGATAGATACTTAATTCATCCCACATGTCGGCATATGAGGGTGACACATAACAAGATCCTGCATGGTGCCTCTATCCCCATAGAAACAGTCCACTATTTTTGTGTTGTAGAGGGCACTGTATGGGCACTGTATGTTAGGTATGGATGGAAGACACAGTACCACTGAGGACAATGACATGCACCTCTGTAACTATAGACAGTGACAACAGCCTCCTGTAAATACCACCTGACTAATGCAGAGGCTACCCCTACATGTTTTTGCAGTCTGTCTCCTGTAATTCTAACATTGTCCAGTGGTCAGCAGCTCTGGCAGTAAGTAGTGTTTCTCTGTGTAGAATATATTTTTCTAAATCATTCACCCATATTATTTACCCTAATTTGCATATGCTGTTGCCCTCATTTTAATACCGTTGCTCACTTCCATTTCATTATAACTTCATTTGCATATTATACAGGCTTTAGGATACCTTGGCTGTCTGCAATTGTGCTATAAACCACAAGAAACAGAAAAGTATTGAGGAAATCACATACAGGTGAACCAGAAAATATTTTAATGACTTAGTGCCTCAGTTACACGTCTTTAAAAGACTTGCTGACTTGCTTAAAACATGCACATACGTAAACACTTAAAAAACATCACATGACCAAATAATAAATGAACCCTGAATCATTACGAGAAAGACACCTCTTAAAAGTTAAAAACATTTCATAAAACATTTCAGCTGTACCCCTCTGCAGTTGTGCTCTGTGTGTCTCTGAATAACCCCCTACCTGGCACATCGCCACTCATCTTGCAAAATTGGTTACTGTGACCCAAAAACTGTTTCTGAATTACATGCAGTATCTTACTTTTTATCACTGACTCATCAAAAAGTGTATTTATGACAGTGAGATCATGATTCTGTGTGTGTGTGTGTGCGGGGTGGATTTTCTCTTTATCCCTATCTGTTTGATGTGATCTCAGCATTAATATTAAAGATGCAGGTCTGCAGGGCATAGTTTGCATTGTAGAGAACAGGTAAAAATAACACTGTCAGAATGAAAGCCAAAATGCTGTCTTTATTAGAAGTGGTACACACCTTTTCTTCTGACAGAGCAGAATCTTTTGTTTGCTTAACCTGTTGGTGTTGTTTTAAGGTATCAATTCACAGTCTATAGGGTAGCCACCTATCAACCTTTTTTCTGGACTATCAAGAAATCAGAATGATTGGCTGCTAGTCCACAAATCATTTGCCAAACTCCAGTTTTCTGTTTAGCTGCAAACAGAATGCTGGAATAAAAAAAAATACAATCTCAAGCTGATTTTTTTTTTCTTACTCTTTGTTTAAGACATTTGCCTTCAACTAACATGCCCATTTGCATCGCAAAATGGGCATTCAGTTGGTGGGGAAAACAGGAAAATATGTACAGACAGGCAATCATGGGATGGTGTAAAGGGTATGGCTTTGTTGCATTTTTGCCATGGACAGAGGTGGCATCTTATTCACAAATGTTTACTTGTTCATATTAGCTGAGCATCAGCAGGTCATATCTGAAGACATAGCATCATTGCTTGATTCAAGTTCACATTCTCAGCCATACCTCTCAGCTGTCCAGATTTTCACAGAATGTCCAGATTTTTGCATCATACTTTTGGTCTTTTCCTCATAAAATTTGTTGTTTTCTGGCAAATCACTGAAGGCTGACATCAGTAAGCAATGACATACATTTGAGTTCAGATTTATAACCTTTAGAAATTGCATGGTAACACAAATCCTGTTATTCTAGCAACTTTCTAAATTGCTAACAGCAATATTTAAAATTTGTCCATATTTTTGGGCTTTTGACCCACCATTAGTTCAGACCTTGTCCACATTTCTTACGCTAAGAGGTTAACAGGTATGTTCCCAACTGTCAATCAGCTTTCAGCCTAGACTCCAGTTGGCTCCCTGTTCATTGATTGCTTTATGTCACTCACACTGTTTCATTTGCTGGCTATCACTGATTTTCTGTGGGAGAATTCTTGCCAAAATAATGATTTCTCACTGGCTCTTTGTGTTAAAAACATTAATATGCAGTTATAAGGTTTCCAAAGCCCTGATTTACTGGTTCTTTTGAGCTGCACAAAACGAGCAGAACATATGTAATAAGAGATCAGTTTAAGGCCAAGCCTTATATCATAGTTTGTTAAGAGGTCTGACAAAGTCTGCTACCTGTCAGTGAACTCTGTCTTTCCAAGGTGCCATGACCCCTGAATGAGCATAATAAAGGAAACGTGATGAAGGAGTGAAGTACCCTGCCTGCATTGGAGGTGCACTAGGGCTTGCCCCCTGCATAAAAAATTGTCACATTTTTACAACAAAATGAGCTTCATGATATTATGAGGCTGCGTGTACTCAAGGTGCTATTTTCAGGTTTACAGGAAAGCTAATCTGATGGAAACTTGATTGAGTAGATAAGACACAGTAAATCTGGTACTAACAGAAATATCTACCATCTAGCATGATAAAGTTTACTGCAAACTAAATGAGTGGGCTTGGTGAAAATAGCACTTAAGCTTATAACTTCTGCCAGAAATGTGAACCTTATAAAACAAATTGACTTTATTTTATTTATTTTGCCTTTGTTTACTGGGAAGGTCTGACTGGGTTTAGTTAAACCGATTTCAGCAGAGGCCCAGAAGAGAAAAGCTCTTATAATTTTTTACAAAAATGATCAAGATTTTACCCACAGAATGACTGCACAGTCAGGATTCAGGTATTTACAGAGTACATGATACTTTCTAAAACAGTATATTGTGCATAAATTTGCAGAGCACAATAATATTTAATCAGCGTCTATATGTTTACAAGCTTATCACCATATATATAGCATCATATATCTTATTTACAAGGTGACATTGAGTCTAGGTCAGTTATAATGTAGATTCTTTTCCATTTGGTGGTGTAAGTGAGAGAAAAATGAAGTGGCATTCAGAGTATAAACCATGTATTTTTGTTAATGGAAAAGATGCCAGTTTTCCTATAGACATCATTTTAGAGGTTAGTATTTAAAGCCCCATGTTAGAAAAATATGTATTAGTGTGTGTATGCTTAATGCCAATTGATAATCAAGTATTTTTAATACGCTTTTTATTCCATTTTTCATGTACTGAATTTTATACAAATTGAGTTTCATATGAGACTGAATAAGATGCTTTTTGAAGACTGCAGTTTGCTCACAGAAACTTGCAAGTTGCCCTCTGACCTAGTAACTGCTAGCACAGCAATATTCTTGTTTATGCCTTGTGGAAATGTACTTGAGAAGCAGGTGTTTATCTGCTAGGTCAGAAGCGAATGAATGAACAATGCCTTATGTTATAAATGTAATGGTTTTAGAGAAACAGCTCTGTCCAGAGGATGGGAACCTCCACAGCTGTAGTAATTTAGAGATAAAGTAGACAAAGGATTATTAGAGAAATGAACTGCTAGCATTATGCTCGATTTAGCTGTAGTATCTTGAATATAACATAACATGTATCTAACTGAGAGTAACCAAGGCCATGTTGTTTTCCTCAGGAAGTTTCACATAAAAATTGATAAATCAGCAGAAATTCATGGGAAAGATGGTCAGCAGATGATGATGAAAAAGGTGGTAATCTGTTACGTCAGCATGGTAGGGTACAACCAGTTTAGGAATGTATAAAAATGAAAGTATTTCCTGTTTCTGGTTAGACAAACTCTGTATTAGCACGTTTTTGTCTCCTTGCTGCAAGATTAAAGTGCCTTAACCTGAACCTACCATGTTTTGATCATTTTTAAAGTATATTTTTCCTTTGACAGTTTGGTCCTTCGGACCGGAAAGTACCTCTCACTCTAGGCCTAGGTCAGAATTGGGCCCGGTGGCATGCATCCGCGCGGAGAAGAGGCCAAATCGGCTCTTCTGCTTTGAAAGACCTCCGACTGAATTGTCGTTCGAAAGAGGCCAGCCACTGTTTCTGATCTGGGATTGGAGGACGAGTCAACGATCCGGTGGATCAACTCACGGGGGGTCAGGTAAGGAGGAATTACCTTATTTTTGTTTCAAGATCAGGGACTAATTGCAGAACTGTTTTTTGTCAGGTAGATTTGCATGTGCAGATCAGGGACAGAAAAAGAGGTTACTGTTTTTGTCATAGATCAGGGAAACAGAATTGGTAGACAGTTATTCTAGATAAACTGTGAAAAGGTATAGGTTTGTGGTACCACGTGATAAAAAGGGTTACGTAACAATTTACAGCTTAAGCTAAGATAGCAATGGGAAATCAGTGCACAAAAAGCTCCCGAGACCCGCCCCTAACTGAAGACGCGAAGTATATGCAATTACAGCGTGCCGATAATGTTAAGTACTACACCAAATGGGTTGATAAGTATAAATTCGAGGGTAATTTAGATAAACTTGCACTCATGAAACTTGTTAAACAGTTGAAAATAGACGCGAAAGGTCAACTAAAAAAGCAAAGACAATTAGGAGTTCCTCAGGCACATAGGTGGCTTGAGGAAGCAAATCGCAGAGAGCAGAGAATTAAAAATTCAAAGACAATGTTCTTAGACAAAGAAGACAATAACTTGGTAATAGCAATGGCCCCTCCGCCGCCCCCTCCGCTTCCATTACCAGAATACGAAGCAAGTGGACAAGCTGATCCACCCCCGCTATACCCAGTTGTTCCTGCAAAATCACAACCATTTGTTAGGGATCCTATTGAGACCAGGTCTCGAACACGCGACTTGAGGAGGGAGATTGAGTTAAATGAATTAAATAGAAAATCACGGACTATGAGTGAAGAAGAGATATGTCTGCTCATAGAAGTACCAAATCCCCAGGCAGGACAGGCGGGGCAAGATCCGACCCTTTTAGTTTATAGACCGTGGACACCGGAAGATATCCGGAAAGCCATGGAGGGGATTCCCCACCCAAAAGTGAATTTTAGAAAATTTTTAGAAGACTTACAGGGTATGAGATTAAGTTACCATTTAAATGGAGAGGAAGTAGAAAAAGTAGTTAGACAAATTGTGGGTCCAGATTGGCACATGATCAGTGGCGACTGGAATCCTCGTGACGCACAATTTAGACCACTCCCACATACTAATGCAGAACTGGATGGCAGAGTAAAAGGTCTGACAGACCGAATCTCCGAAAAGTGGAAGCCTAGGGCTGATTGGATTTGCATTAATCAATGCATTCAACAGGAAGGTGAAATGGTTGATAGATATTATGTTAGGCTATTAGAGTGTTTTAATAATCACTGTGGAATGCAGATACCAGAAAACCAGACACAAGATTCCCCATATGAACAACAGCTAAAGAATGCATTCTTGAAGGATAGTATAACTCCCATTAGCAGCTTTATTACAAAGCACATGGTAGATCATTGAGCAAGTAGATTACAGCCATTACTTGAATATGCTCGACATGCAGAAAGACATTTCAATAGTAAAAAGAAAAAGAAAACTCAAGTATTTTCGGCAGAAGATGGGTCAGAAGTATTTGTAGTACAAACTGGGAAAAAGGGGTAAGAAAAATACCCAGGGAAATAAACAATCTGACAAGTGATCAGAAGATTTCAAAGAAAGAAAGAAAAAGGGTGAGTGTTTTAAGTGCGGGAAAAAAGGACACTTAGCAAGGGATTGCAGGCTAAACAAGAAGGTGACTTCGGAAAGTAACGAGGATGAGGAATGACTATATGATAGTCAGGAATCATTGAATGAGAATAAGCAGGGAAAGGTAAGTGCAAATATGATAGCAGGAGTAGAGGATATGACACAAGGAGTAGGGGATGTATATGAATTCGCAGATATAGAAGAAGATGAAATTTTAGACCTAGCTCTATTGAGCTTGGAGCTTTACTTAGCATACACGAAACCGGAAGTGACACTTCTGGTAGAGGGGAGGGAAGTTAAATTTCTGTACGACTCAGGGGCTTCACGGACCCTGATACACCCTTCCAAGCTACTGGAAGATTCAGAATCACCAGATTATATACTAGTGAAAGCAGCTAATGGACAGCTGTATCGGGAGCCACTCTCCCATGACATAGCGATAACAGACCCCGTTTCAGGAGTGACCCAAAAAAGTAAAATTGTAGTTTCTGCAAAATGCCCAGTAAATCTTTTGGGTAGAGACTTAATGCAGATGTTTGGCATAGCCGTAGTTCCAACCATGCAGGGTATGGAAGCACAGCGACAAATGGATACTTTTGTAGTGCGGACGGAGGGTGAGACATATTACTGGTACAGCCAGGACTTAGTTATGACTGGTCCAGGGGCAGTAACCAAAGAACTGATGAATGTAGCCATCAGTAAGTCCCCCTCCCTCGACACTGACAAACAGCATTTGTTGCATTGTACTCTATATTACTGTAATAGACCAGGACCTGATAAAGATTTTGAGCAGGAATTGTTCCAGAACCATGCAAACAGGCTAGTATTGCGAAATTTGTACTGGGATGCAGAGGGGAACAGTGTAGCAAGCTGTTCATTGCCCCAGGAATTTTTAGCACTTTATAAATCTAATCGACTACCACATGTTAGTTTAACTAAGAATAAAAATTTGAAATGGGCAGACTTAGGTGAAAAAGTCACAAGGTGGGAAAAGCAGACAGAATTAGAGCTCTCTGAACAAGGAGTACAGAAACAGAAATTGAATTGGATTACACAGACACACCCAGCTGTGCACTCACAGGCTAGTGAGAATAGCTGAGTATTACTCTTGTTGGAAGAAGAGGAAAAAGCCTTGCGGGACATACCAGACACTCTCTGGTCAGCAGGGAAATCAGATGTAGGACTTATACGAACAGCAGGACCAGTTACCATAACGCCAAAGTCAGCATTTAGACCCCAGAAAAGACAGTATCCCTTGAGAAAGGATGCAGAGATAGGAATCAAGCCTATTATAGCAGCCTTACTTAAGGAAGGAGTCTTAATAGAATCTCCTGGCTCACCATGTAATACACCTTTATTTCCTGTCAGGAAAGCAAACGGGGAATGGCGTATGGTCCAAGATTTACAAGCTGTGAATAATGCAGTTATACCCAGGGCACCAACGGTGCCAGATCCACACACCTTACTGAATGATTTGAAGCCAGAGAAAAAATATTTTTCAGTGGTAGACATTAGTAATGCATTTTTCTCGATACCAATACACCCTGACAGCCAATATTGGTTTGCATTTACATTTCAGGGTAAGCAGTACACATATACAAGATTACCACAGGGATATTGTGAAAGTCCAACAATATTTGCACAGGAAATGGCAAGCAACCTGGCGGGATTTGTCCCACCGAAAGGTAGTCAGATTCTACTTTATGTAGACGACATTCTGCTGGCAGCCCCCACCCAGAAGAATGCAAAGAGGATACGATAGCTTTATTACAATTTTTAGCTACTCAAGGTCACAAAGTAAACAAAGACAAGTTACAGCTTTGGAGAAAACAAATCAAGTACTTGGGATATGTAATATCCAAGGAAGGTAGAATATTAGATGAAGATAGGAAAATAGCAATTTTACAAGCACCTAGACCAACTACCAAGAAGGAAATGATGTCCTTCCTGGGAACTACTAATTTTTGTCGGAGTTGGATACCAAACTATGCTTTGGAATCTGCTCCGCTGGCCGATTTGATATCTAAAAAGCCAATGGCAGCACAGGATTTATTACAATGGACACCAGGAGCAGAAGCAGCTTTCTGTAAGCTAAAACAACTGATAGCATCATCCTTAGTTTTAGGATTACCAAACTATCACAAGCAGTTTGTTCAAACTGTAGACTGTAAGCAAGGTTATATGACATCAGTATTAACACAGCAACATGGGGACAAGCAACGCCCCATAGCTTACTATTCATCACAGTTAGACCCAGTGGCGCGATCCCTGCCCCACTGTGTGCAAGCAGTAAGCTGCAATGGCAGTGCAGGCTTCAGCCTCAGTAGTACTATTCCACCCTCTCACATTGAGAGTGCCTCATGCAGTCGCGATTATTTTACTGCAAGAAAAAGTAGCATATCTTTCTCCAGCTAGGCATCTTTCCTGTATGACCATACTGTTGAGCCAACCTCATATGACAATTGAATGATGCACAACTTTGAATCCGTCAACTTTGCTTCCAACCCCTGCAGATGGCAAACCACAGTGCTGCCTGCAGGAGATTGAGCAAAAAGCATTACCTTGACAAGACCTTACGGATGTTCCCTTGGATGATGCCGAGGTGACATACTATGTGGACGGCTCGTGCAGGAGGGGTCCTACAGGACAGAACCTAGTGGGGTATGCAGTCGTTTCTGATACTGAAACTTTAGAAGCAAAATCTTTACCACACAACTTATCTGTACAAGCTGCAGAATTGATTGCCTTGACAAGGGCATGTACCTTAGCAGAAGGTAAGAAGGTGAACATTTATACTGACACTCAGTATGCTTTTTCTACTGTACATGTTTTTGCGCAGCAGTGGAAAAATAGGGGAATGATAACATCTACTGGTAAACCGATCAATCATGCGCAATTTATTTTAGATTTGTTAGATTCAATTCAGTTACCTAAAAAAGTAGCTATTTGCAAATGCGTAGCTCATACGAAACAACAAGATAAGATTTCAAAAGGTAATGCACGGGCTGATACAGCTGAGAAGCAGGCAGCTTCAGCCTCAGAAGCTTTTCTTTTGAGTGAGGAATTACAACCTTCTGAGATTTTAGATTTAGAAATGTTAAAAACAATGCAGACACTTACTACGAATGTAGAAAAACAGAAGTGGGTAAAACGAGGAGCAATCCTCGAAAAGGGACTGTACATCTCCAAGGAAAAGAAACCAATTTTGCCGTCTAACTTGTTTAGATATGCAGCGTTGTTGAGCCATGGGCAGAGCCATGTCTCAACAGGGGGGATGGTACAGTTAGTGAATCGAGTATTTACAACCTATGGATTTACCAATTATACAAAAAATTTTTGTGCAGCATGCCATGTTTGTAACAAGCATCATGCACAAGGGGCGTTGAAGCCTAAGCAAGGGAATTTTCCTACACCACCGTATCCGTTCCATACTATTTGTATGGATTTCATAGAATTGAATAAATGTGAAAATAAGAAGTATTGCCTTGTTATTGTAGACATGTTTTCCAAATGGGTAGAAGCATTTCCAACTAAAAATCCAGATGCAGCTACTGTTGCAAAGGTCCTTGTTAAAGAGATTATACCCAGATTTGGTATACCGGAAAAGATTTATAGTGATAACGGGACACATTTTGTGAACCAAACGATTCAGCAACTTAGTCGCTATTTTGGGATATCATTAAAGAACCACTGCGCATATCACCCCCAATCTGCAGGGCTAGTAGAGAGGCATAATGGGGTGCTGAAGAATAAACTTAGGAAGTTGATAGCAGAAACACAGAAAAACTGGGTGTACTCTTTGCCTTTAGCACTGTTGAGTATGAGAACTGTTCCAAATGCAAAGGGATTAACTCCTTTTGAAACTTTGTTTGGGAGGGCATATTATACACCTCAGTGGAAACCTCTCATGTCTACAGAGCAGGAGGCTGACAGTTCACTTGCAGGGTATATGAGGCAATTTATGAATAACAAACTTTTGCAGTTAAATTCTGTTTCAGATAAAGAGCAACGAAAATCGGAAGCACCAGTAGCCCCAGGCACTTGGGTCTGGGTGAAGATTGTGAAGCGGAAGAATTGGAGTTCTCCGAAGTGGGAAGGTCCGTACCAGGTACTACTGTCGACACCCACTGCAGTCAAGATCGCAGAACGAGCTTCCTGGATTCATTTGACGCAATGTAAACTGGTTAAAAACTTTGAACTGGACAAATACTTTGTTACTGTTGCACAACAAGAACAAAATGGCCAGGTACAGAGCGAGTAGAGACATTGAGCAACCTAAGAAAACTTGTATGATTGTTTTTATTGCAATATTGATCACACTGTTCTTTTTGTTGTGGCCATTCCTTTTTCCTGCCACAAAGGTTGAACTGATTAGACTTAATGGACCAAACATAGACTGGCATCCGAACTTTAACACTTATCAGGCAATTACACGTGTGTACGCAGACTTTTAATATTTCGAACTGCTGGATCTGTACGGCCGTACCAACAGCATACGGGGGTTTATTAATGACTGCTATCCCCCTAGGGGTCAATGAGACCTGGGAGAATCTAGTTTTTGACACAGTTGCTATTAAAGCATATGATAAGGTAGCACTGTATTTGCCTGTGACACAAAAAGGAATTGTATGTTTCTATAAAAATGATACCATCCAAGTGGGATGGAGTAAGTGTAATGTTACAGTAGAATATAAATGTTATAGAAAACCAAATGATTTAAGTGGATTTTGTACTACAGATTATGACTCATTTTTGAAATCTATGCATAAGACTCTTGACCAGGTACAACGTAACCCTGTGCTTTTTAAACAGTTATCTGTAATAGATAGGAAAATGTTTCATGCAGGGCAGTCATTTCGTAACAAAGTAATAACTAAGGTAGAGGACTGTTATTTTGTGTGTGGTAAAAAAGCATATAAATGGTTACCTGAGAATTGGTCTGGCAGTTGTTTTTTGGGGTACCTGGTTCCGGCCATCCGACACACTGCAGTTTTGCCTCAGGGAAGTATTCAAAATACTCGAGATGTAGCCAAAAAGACTGTTAAGAAACCTGAGAATCCAGTGGGACAGATTGAAGCAGGCTGGAAAGACCATCGTAATGTGGGAACCAAACTTGCGCACATGGACTTGAGTGATGCTGTTATATCCTGGGCAGATATATTACCTGCATATGGTGCAGTTAAATCGATATGGGAGCTGCGAAAACTGTCGAAACTTCTCGAAGTAATGAGTAATGCGACTTTTTCTGCTCTTGAACTGATAACTGATGAACTGAATGCCATGAGAACTGTAGTGCTCCAAAACCGAATGGCTCTTGACTTCACCCTAGCGGCGAGGGGTGGGACGTTCGCTTTAATCAAAGAAGAATGCTGTGCATTTATTCCTGATCATCAGCATGAAATTAATGACCATCTTGAGGTGATTCAGCAAGTGTCGGCCATGAACAAACCAGGCCCAAACCCTCTGACAGACTTTTTCCAGAATGCATTTGGGGGCGGGGCTCCATCTTTATGAACATATTGATTACTATTGGGGTAGGATTACTCCTAATAGGAGTTTGTATTTGTTGTGGAATCCCCTGCATGAAGAGATTAGTTAAAGAATTCATAGATATATCCGTATCTGAGACTATGTATCAGAGTACTGAATTTGAAGAGCTGCTAGAATGCGAAACACTTTCAGAAAAGTTTAAACTGAATGACTTTCTTAACTGCAAATCCTGAGTGGAAGAGGTTAGGAAAAGAAGCAAACTGTTTATTCTTTTTTGAAAATAGAATAAAAAAGTATTAACAGGAGGGAAATGTTAGAAAAATATGTATTAGTGCGTGTATGCTTAATGCCAATTAATAACCAAGTATTTTTAATACGCTTTTTATTCTATTTTTCATGTACTGAATTTTATACAAATTGAGTTTCATATGAGACTGAATAAGATGCTTTTTGAAGACTGCAGTATGCTCACAGAAACTTGCAAGTTGCCCTCTGACCTAGTAACTGCTAGCACAGCAATATTCTTGTTTATGCCTTGTGGAAATGTACTTGAGAAGCAGGTGTTTATCTGCTAGGTCAGAAGCGAATGAATGAACAATGCCTTATGTTATAAATGTAATGGTTTTAGACAAACAGCTCTGTCCAGAGGATGGGAACCTCTGCAGCTGTAGTAATTTAGAGATAAAGTAGACAAAGGATTATTAGAGAAATGAACTGCTAGCATTATGCTCGATTTAGCTGTAGTATCTTGAATATAACATAACATGTATCTAACTGAGAGTAACCAAGGCCATGTTGTTTTCCTCAGGAAGTTTCACATAAAAATTGATAAATCAGCAGAAATTCATGGGAAAGATGGTCAGCAGATGATGATGAAAAAGGTGGTAATCTGTTACGTCAGCATGGTAGGGTACAACCAGTTTATGAATGTATAAAAATGAAAGTATTTCCTGTTTCTGGTTAGACAAACTCTGTATTAGCACATTTTTGTCTCCTTGCTGCAAGATTAAAGTGCCTTAACCTGAACCTACCGTGTTTTGATCATTTTTAAAGTATATTTTTCCTTTGACACCCCAGTATTTAGAGAAAGAGAGAGAACAATACAGGAGGTGTTATGTTTTCGTAAGATGTGTCCAACAGAGACAAAGAGTACAGGAAAGGAAACAGGAAATCTGAGTATGGGAACGGTATGTATTAAAAGGTATAGAGTGCCTTGTTGTTGAAGAGATTATGACTGTAGAACTTTGGCAAGTATGTTAGTGGGTTGGTAGGTAGCAGGTAAGTTATGTGTACCTAGATGGAAAGTGACAGGAGTGTAGGCAGAAGGGAAGGAAGGTGAGAAGGAGTAGGTGTTAAAGAAGAAGCAGCAGGGGTGAAGGTAGAAAGAGATTAAGTAGGAATATTGTATGGGAACAGAGTGATGGTACCAGCAGAGTTGTGGGGATAGTGAGTGGAGTTTAGGGAGAGCTATGCAAGTGTGAAAGTGATACTGGGAGAGACTGACGGGTGGAGAACATCCTGGATTGGGAGTAGACTGAATAAATTGCAGGCTATGTACACAGTGATAAATTATTGGTGAGACCAGTCTGTAGTAAAAAAAAAATAAAATAGATGAAAGTTACAGAGCTAGGCTGTGGGAATGCAGAAACAGCCATTTGTCCATCAGACAAGATTTTAATTATTTTTTTAAATAACTTAACTTTTAAAATGATTTCACTGTTAATGGGATATGATTCCATGCTTTGGCAATATTAGTTGAATACAGAGTCTCCTGCACATTGTTAGTGAAAAGCAATTTAGTTCTTAAACATAAAGTCTTGTTTAGGGAATAAGGTTGAATGATGTTATTTAGGGATGCACAGTTTTGGCATAATGCAAAAGGCTGCATACTGCTGTGAACTCTGTACATCTTTACACAAACTTTCATAACTTGCCAAATTCTCCAATGACCACTGTGACAATATTTAAGATTGTCACTGCCACCAAAGCAGCAGATAACCCTATTGCCTGACATGGTTTACTAACCTCTTTCCAAACAGTAAACATTTACGTCTGTCATACAGCTGACCTGCAAAACCACCTCTAATCAATATTCGCTAACATTCAGTTAACATCATATGACACTGCATTATAGGATCATAGGAGACTGATAGGATAATGGCCCTAGAATCTTTTTAAGCTTAGCCATTCATGCTACAATTTATCTCATTTATCAGTGTTCATGGACTAGAATGACTTCAATATGCCTGTGCCTTAGATAATCTAAAAGCTGCCCCTGACCATAAGGGACGCAGGTGACAAGGCAGAGGTGAATTTGCAATTTCCTATCCTTTGATCCAAATTGCATTTCAACAGGCTTAGGGAAGAGCTCTGCTTCACATGACTAGGAAATCTGTTCAGGAGAAGGGATAATCTCTGAGACATGTGCCTGTACCTCAGATATGTTTTGTTTATGCTATAGGTGAGGTTTAGATCCTTAGATCAGGTAATTCTGGTGATGTTTGTTTTACAAATGTGCAACAGATCCATCAGGGCTGGATCAGTGAATGCCTTGTAGATTAGTAGTCTGCAGGAGACAAAGTACAGGGACAGGGCTTTGAGGTGGTCTGCATAGGGCATCTTATTTGCACCCTGTACTCTTTTAATGAGGAACCTCTGTGGCTGCTCCAGCTGTTGCAAATGCCTGGTCAAGTACCTGCCGAAGGGTGCAATGCACTTGATTTTTGGTCTAATGAGGGCTAAGAATAGTGTGACTATGATCTCCTTAGATCTGGATGCCATGCCCTTACTTATAAGTTGTGCCATGTAGAAGGATTTTCTCACCACTGTGTACACATGGTGATCAAAGTTCAGGCTACTGTCAACCTGAATTCCCAAGTCCCTTATCGATGGGCATACTCTTAGGGAGTGCTATCTACATTGCAATTTTTGCAAGGGTGGTCATCTTCCCTGTGGGTGTAATTATGTATTTCTTTACTTTGAGGTTTAGGCCATAGCTCTAACATGAGTTATTTGCCTGTGTCAGACACTCCTGGAGGATATCTATATATTTTGGGAATTCAGTGATTGCACACAGCTTGTAGTCTTCAGTAAATCTGGTCAGTCAAAGGCCCTGTACATTTACCTTGACTTCAGAGAATTATATTCCAAACAGGAGAAGTCTCAGTACTGAACCCTTTGGGACACCACTAGTAACAGGCTTCTTGGTGGAGGCGGATTTACCCACCCTAACTTCACATGTCCTATCTGCGAGCTATTTATCTTCCATTGGGTGATATAGGGATTTACGTCTAAATGTGTAAATTTGTCTACAATACCTCTAAGGGTGCCATATGCCTTTGCCAGGTCAAGGTAAGCAGTATGAATTAGTCTGCTCTCATTCATAGCTCCAGTGACCTTCTCAACCAGATTTAGTAGGCATGACCTGCCCTTGACAAAACAGAACTGGGATGGGCCCAGTCTTTGAAAATTTCGTAGGTTCATAGGTTCATAAATTAGTACTAAGTTAACAGCCCTTGTGAGACATTTTAAGCCTAGCCAATTATCCTTTGTGAGACTCAAACCCTGCACCTTGTGCTTGCAAGGCAAGCACCATAACCATTAGGCCACCCTCCCAACCCCTATGTTCTAAGGTAGACCCCCAAATTTGAGTTTGCATGTTAGCGGTTGTCTGTGTATGTTTCCTATGTCTGTTTATCAGGTCTGGGATAATTGTTTCCATGGCCTTGCATGTAAGAGTAGTCAAACTTATGGGGTCTGTAGTTCTCTGGGTCTGTTGATGGTCCCCCTTTGCATAGAGGGATGACTGCTGCAGTCCTCCATTCCCTAGTGATGAAGTCTGTATGGAGGTTATGGTTGAAAAGAGATTCTACTGGGCCTGACAGGTGATATTTCAAGCCATTTAGAAGTCATCCTGGGATATTATCAGGGCCAGTTAATGCAATGTTTTTAGTGCTGGACAGTGCACTGAGGTCCTGTTCTTTAGTGATAGTTGGGGGATGAGAATTATAGAGGGGTATTTTCTGGGGGGTAACTGGGGTGAAAGGTGGGTGAAATTGTAGTTAAATGTTATCGGCCAACAAATTTGCTATATCCTGTGGTTCAGTATAGGAAGTTACATTTACTATTAGTTCAGCACACTGTTGGGTGTTGCCCTTAAAGTTGCATACATAACTGAATAATGCCTTATGGTTATCCTTAGCCTAGGAGTCTTTTTTGCCTCAAAGTTGTTTGCTGAGACTGATGTGGAAGTTTTTTGTCTGTTGGGCGTACCTCTTCCTATTTTTGCCCAGGATTTTCTTGCCTTTGTTGTACAACCTATTTATACTGGGGATGCACCAAGGTTTTTTTTTTTTAGTTTGCCCTAAGTTTATTTCGGTTTCATACTGCTGGTTCTATGCAGTTATTTATATGCTTATACATGTTTTCCGTAAATACTTCTGCATAGGCCACCGTGTTCTGATTTTGGAGTGGGGTTCAGAATTTAGCTATATCATCATTTAATGGCAGGTAGTTAGCCTTGAAAATATTCTTAAAGGTTCTAGAGTTTGCTGGGAGTATGGTTTTATATTTGTTTCAAGGGTGACTGCCTTATGATCTGATCTGACCAGTGAAGACATTACACTAGGGATATGCAATATTCCCTCATACTTGGGAGTACCAGATTCAGGATATTTATAGGGCGGCACAGTGGTGCAGCGGTTAATGCTGTCGCCTCACAGCAAGAGGTTCTCTGGTTCGATTCTCGGCTGGGGTGCCTTCTGTGAGGAGTTTGCATGTTCTCCCTGCGTTCGCGTGGGTTTCCTCCAGGTACTCCAATTTCCTCCCACATTCTAAAGACATGCTTCTGGAGCATTTCTCCCCGGGCCTCTGCTGAAAACAGGATCTGTGGAACCTAGTTGGACTTTCCCGGTCAACAAATGTTAAATAAATAAAAAATAAATAAATATTTGCACCCCTAGTAGATGTATAGACTAGCTGTTCCAGGGAGTTTGCATTAACAAAATCCAATACTTTTTGAGTTTGCATGTTAGTGGTTGTCTATGTATCCCTATTTATGGTAGGATAGTTGAAATCACCCATGAATATGGTGTTGTACTAAATGGTGAGTGACTCCAGTACATTCAACTACATGGTATGGTCATCCTGGGTCATAGACAGAGACCTATAGCTAGCAAGAATATGGTCTGGGACTTTAACCAAGGATCGTTGGACACAGAGTAGCTCAAATGTATCATATCTTCTGGCCAATCTTGAGGTGTGCTTGATTTGCTTGTAGACGGATACAGCTCCACCTCTTGTCTGGTAGCTGGTCTAAATGTGTGGAAGGCATTATAGCCTTGCACTGCCAGTGTGCCTTCCCCAGCTTTAAACCATGTCTCAGTAATACTAATTGCACAGATGTCTACACTCTCCAGGTAGTGTTGAAACTGCCAGCAATACTTTTTAAACACCTTTACTGAGGTATTACTTGTGATATAGGCAAACTTACATTTATATAAAAGTAATCAAACCATATTAACAAGTTCACATCTACAAACATTATACATCACATATATTGTTATATATACAATAATCTAGACAACATTACATAAATTATTCAATCTCTGCCTGCTGCTAATCCTCATTTCTAATCCAAAACATTGTTCTGCATGTATTGCTCCCACATTTTCCATTTTTTCTATACAATTTACTTTTACCCTTTTCTAAACATCCCACCTCCTCTTCTTTTATCTCTGTTACATTTAGATTTTGATTTCCATTTTCTAGTAATTACTTTTTTGGCAGCCACCAGAATTAAACTTATCAAGGCCTTACTGGGTTTACACAATTCAGATCCTGTATCCCAGCTCAAAAAATTATTTCCCTAGTTACACTTATTTGCTTGCCCAATATTCCTGATAGAGTACTCTACAGGGAATTTTTAAAGTTTGACAACTCATTACACTCCCAAAACATATGTTCCCAGTTACCTCCATCTTCCCTGTCACAAATCCAACATTTGCCATCTACCCAAGGAAAAATTCTTTGGAGCCTACTTGGGTATAAAAGTATCTATGCAAAAACTTCCAAGAAAAAAAATCCAAAATCTTCTAGACTTTGTTGCATATTTAGGAGCCATACATATATCTTCCCATTGTTTCTTTGTGAATTGCATATTTACTCTCTCTCTCTTTCCAATCTTTTCTGACCTCTTCTGATTTATTCCTACAGTTATCATGCAATATTTTATATGCCCTACTCATGATCCCTTTTTAACAGCAGCTTCTGTTCTAAATTCAATTAAAAACTCCACCAGTGCAGATCTTTCATTTAGGATTCCCCTATCCCTTTCATTTGTCTATACCCTGGTATCAATCCCTGTTAGGGAAGGCAATCACTAGCCTGCAAACCCAAATGCCTTCTTGGCCTCTTCCCATTCTATTTAATTTCCTTCTCTAATTATTTGTTCCCAATACTTTGCATCCCTTGCTAGCTTACTCCAGTAAATTCCAGCCCCCTCTTGTCTTTTCTCTGTACCCCTAATTGCAATCCAGTCATCCCTAGCAGCAGAATCTGCTTTCTCCATTCCCATATAGGTTCATAGGTTGGTACTAGGCTATCGGCCCTAGGGGCTGTACAAGCCTAGCCATAACAATTCCCTGGCTATTTCTTTCCACAATATTTACTTCCCTGGACCCCTGTCTAGCAGGGCGACTGACGTGATCTCCAGGGTAAATTTCCTATCTCCCATCCAGTCATCAAGGTTCCTTTTGAAGAGGGCCAAGGAGGCGCTCTGCTTGACATGTATGAGCAGTCTATTCCAGGGGTATGGGGGAGTCTCTGGGTCAGGAACCTATCCCTCCAGCATGTTTTGTTCATTGTGATAACAAGGTTTAGGTCCCTGGAGCGTGTGGCTCTGATGGATTGGTTCTTAATATACTTTCTACTTCTTTATGACTTTAATATTCTGTATGACTGTAGTTTTTCTTCTTGAGGATCTGCCTCCAAAATGCTGCTTCATCCTCCCTTTCCACTTTGAACTGTAACTTTTTGCTTGTGTTATGTATATGAACCTTAACTATGTAGATCTAAAACATCCCTTCAAATCAGGTAATCCTAAACCTCTTTGCTCTTTTGGGAGGATCAGTTTATCTCAATTGACTCTTGCCCTCTTCCCCTCCCATATAAAACCCTTCAACTTTTTAATAATTACTGTCCACAGCTTCTCCTCTGATTTATAAAAATATGCTTGACCTGTATGTAAAACTAAATGGACTACAACATTTTTACTACTTTTATCTTGTTATCCATATCCATAGGCAAGAGCTTCCAGTTTCTCATTTTTTGTATTATCTTTTGTTTAGTCTCTTCCCACATATCCTTAGCTACCTTAACCAAATCCCTTGTAATCCATACTTCTAAATATTTCATTTTATTATGTACCCACAAATATGAGTATTGTTGGACCAATTCATGTTGTGGTACATAGTTTATAGCTATAGCTTTGTTTTATCTTCCATTTCTGGTTCAATCCGGCACAAAATAATATCTGCAAATAAAGACAACTTTTCTTGAACACTATACCAGTTATATCCTTGAATTTCTGAGTCCTTATTTTCTTTGCCAATGGTTCTAAATATAGCGAAAGGAAAAGAGAACACCCTTTCCTGGCTCCTCTGTTCAGACACAATTTATCAGAGTGGAACCCTCCCACTTTGATTTTTGCCTCTAATCCCAGTAACACCCTATTTTGTGTAGAATTTACAATGTTGGAAGGCTTATCAGATTGGCATCACCTAGGAAAGGCACTGTAGGGGTGGATAAGGTTTTGGTCACTATCTGAAAGCCTAGTGGAGACAAGTGCAGACCATCTCTTGCAAAGCAGCATGATCTATTGATCATGTCTTCCCAAATTGACAAATATTGGACCCCCTTTGAATGATACCAGTAACAAAGCCAGATGTTAAAATCAATTATCTTCTGTTTACATTGTGGTATCACCCTTGGAGACGGCAGAATGCTTCTCATTGCTATGCTCATGTGCTCAGTCAGCTTCCTGTGGCTGTAGAGGAGGGCAGTCAGTATTCATTCTACAGCAAGAGTGCCCTCCCAAAACCAAGTGCTACCTGGACAGCCTGGTAATATGTTAGTTATTGCAACTACAATTTCTGTCCAAGTTGTAATGCTTGTGCCCTTACCAGTATAGCAGGGTATTGTGCTTATGCAAGCATGTCAAGCAGGATTATCACCCTTGTACAGCCATGGTGTGTTGTTTGTTGGGCCAGTTACCCAAATCTGAAATGGAAACAGTAGCAAAAATGGACGGTGATTGCACAACAACATGATATAAGCAATAGGATGGAACATGTACCTGAAGACAGACCTATACAGAGACATCAGTCATGCTTACTAAAGATAAATGTGCCCTCTGTTTCATTAAGTATCCCAACTCTTGGCTAGCAGATGACAGACTCAGAGTCCATCCCATAATCCAGTTGGATGTCATCCTTTATTATTTTCCTGACCTGCAGACTTCCATCTGTACATTATCCCTCACCCCATCCCCAGTTGGCAGTTATTCAACCTTCGTTTTTAGCACTCAGATTGATACTGACCCATTCAGTTCTGGAATGACTTTGCCGACTGCCTTGGCTGCACCAGTGGATGCTGGAATGATATTCTGAGCAGCCCCTCTACCATCATGCCACATTTTACCAGAACTACCATCCACAGTTTTCTGAGTGGTTGTATAGGAATGGACAGTTGTCTGGAAAAGCAAAACTGTCAGTATTCCTGCATACAATAGCAATCCACCTGTAGTTAACATTGCCAAGCCTATTTTCCCCAATATGGAAATGAAACTAGTTTCAACCCAGCTACACTAGGTAGTAGAAGTTCACCTTCTAATGAAGACAAATGCTGATGCCAAAACTTCACCTGCCACTTTCAACTTACTAGCAACCCCCCCCCCCCCCAGTTTTTACCTGTACCCCTCAACTGCCGTTTGGGCCAAGATATTTTGATGCTAGAGTGAAACTCCCCAGATTGGTATCCATTACTCTAACCACAGATCCATCAGATATTGGTTACTTACCATCGGTCATTCCACAGTACTGAAATAGTCATGGATAACTTTTGCTAGGGGAGCCAAATGAAGTCAATGCATTTGTTAACATGAAAGCAGATGATCCCCTTCCATCCCCGTGATTATAGGACTTGTGTCCCCATGGTTACATGACCTGTGTTCTGGGCAAGACTTACACCACTCTAGTCAGTTTGCCTGGACTCCAGAGCTCTTACCTGACTACCTTCAGGCTGTTGTCATACTCTTCATGATTCACTCCAACAACAAACATAGGGACATCATCTGATGGCACAGTTATAACAACCCTTTTTGCACCTCCTTTTAAGTGAGCCTAGAGAAAAGTACATTTGTTAGTCATTCCAGATATGAAGCCTTCAAAGAAACACTTTTGTTCCTTCCAACTCCACATTCAGTTGAGAACTTTTTTTACATTATATATGCAATTTCTGTTGTTGTGTTTACTTTTCCTCCCCTCTGCTCCTCCTTTAGAAGGTGGGCACTCCTGACTCTTTCCCACTGTACGTCAGGACCAAACCCTTCCTTATGACAGGTATATAGAGTGTTTTATATTGTTGTTTTCCAGCAATCATCCCCATACAAGAATCACACCCTGAAAACACAACTTACAGAAGCCTTCTCTCTCTTGGAGTAAAGACCCCCGTGGACTCCACTACGTACACTGCACCAGCATCACCCCATTTGATGTTAGGGGGGTCATGCCTAAGGAAGCAAAATATCAAAGTTAATAGCACATAGTCCAGTAAAGAAACCCTTATCCACCACCCAAGCATTTAGCCAAGTGTGACAAAAAGTGGGCACTCACTCCTGGAAGATGGTGATAGACTTTCCATTAACAGCAAGTTTCCCATCCTCTTCTGAAAACATGCTCTTGAAACATCCATGGGTAGAATCATACTTGAACATATAGGCCTGCAATATATGCTCACTTTCAGATATTTGAACACCAGCTTGCCAAGAGTTTGACTTGTCCACTAATTTCCAGCATAAACTGCACTCACCATGTACTTTGGCTCAATAAAAGGGTCATTAATGGCAACAATGTCCACCTGTCCACTCTTTAAAGCAGCACGGGTTACCAGACGACCAATGCGGCCAAATCTAGGAGAACAATGCTTGAAGGTTTTAAGTTTGCCCTCCTTAGTCCCTAAATATGCCCTCAATATGGCCTGAAACCCTAAATTTTAACACCTGATTTTGACTTACAGCAAGATATCATGAAAAAGAGAGACTTGCTTTACCTTACTAGACAGCAAATAAAATAAAATCAACAACTCTAATCGACTATGAAATTCACAGAGCAGAACAGCAACACAATCCTGTAAATAGGTTAACTGGTTAATACTAAACAGCCCAATAAATTAGAAACAGTGACTCATTGATTAACTTTGCAAGGTTTTGTATTTTAAAGAGATCATTACTTACAGCTACTGCAGAGGCCACAGGCCTCATAATCTGGCTTAATATTTCTAAAATTAAGAAATTAAGTTCTAACTGAGTTAGATAGTGGGGCCATGGGCTCAAGAACCTTTACTAATTTTACAATTCAAAGGGCAAGAGATTAAAAAGCACCTTTATAAAAGGGTCATTATGTCAGTTTGACCATGGGGTTTTGCCCTTTCTACACTGCTGTACAGTCTCAAGATTTTGTGTGTGTGTGTGTGTGTGTGTGTGTGTGTGTGTGTGTGTGTGTGTGTGTGTGTGTGTGTGTGTGTGTTTATAACCAGCAGGGGGTAAGGGAGAGCAGGAGGGAGTTTACCCCTGTATATGTTTTCATCAATTTTACACATTTTGACCATTTGTAGTTAACTTTGTGAATGCCAATGTAGTTAAGTAGAACTACATACTTATACACAGCCAAAGAAAACAAACCAATTTATCCATTAATATCAATCTTCACTATGATGTACTAAATATATGCTGCTTTTTTTCACAGCCAAAAAGCAACTTTCTGCAACAGATCTAACTAAACTAATCGAATAGGATAGCTTTTATCCAAGATTCCTGTACCACACCCTCTCGCTGCCCCTCCCCCCAAAAACCATTCAATCCAATCTGCATCCAATGCTAAATAAAATAAAGTCATTCAGGTTTCTGCAATGCAGAGGCAGCCCAGCAAAGGAACATTCTGATCTTTAGCTGCTCTGTCATTTTGGCAGTCTAGCTTTACAAGCTCTATCAAGTTATAGCAAGCCAATAATCAGGTGAACACAGGTTTAAGTTCTGTTTATTTTCTCTTTAATGGTTTGTAATAAATGAAAAAGATTAATAATGTAACCCCCACCTTTATTAAATATTTAAGCCTTCTCCTGGAAGTACATTCTTTGAGGAACAGCTCCATCATTCAATATGTAAGATGGAAATAGAAGCTCTCTTGTTATTTATTTATATTTTTATTTATTCATCAGTTAGCTGGATATGTGGACTAGTCCAACTGAATCTCTTCTAGAAAAAGCAGTCAGTAACATCACGTGATAAAATAATACACAATGAAACTACATTGTTATATATTTTCAGTTATTCGTTTAACTAGATAAGTGAATAAGACAGTTGTTTTACCTCTTAAAGCCACAGGAACAAGTTTAAATGCAGTATATAGGAACAATTTAGTTTTGGGGAGGAAACCAGAGTGTCAGCAGACGTGTGCACACGGAAAACATGCAAACTATACAGACAGGCTGACGGACAGACACACACACACACACACACACACACACACACAAACACACACTCACGCACACATACACACACAAACACACACACACACACACACACACACACACACACACACACACACACACACACTGAGACTAAGGGGCAAAATTGAACACCAGACTGTAATGCAGATACATCAGCAACTAATTCAGTAAATAAAGAAAAATATATACAAACTTTATCCAATATATAATGTGAGGAAAACATGTAGCCATTTTTTAAGGAATGTAAATACAGATTAAAAAACTACAAACTTGAATATCTTGGAACTTCACTGCTCTGCTCCTGGGTTAGTTGACTCGCAGAATGAGTTGTCAGACAAATAAATAAATAAAAAATAGCTCTAGTCTAGGATGATCATTAACCCTCACCATTTCCAGGACAGTGGTTAACCACTCAAAAACCATTAATGAAGGAGTTGAGTTCCACACAGAGTATGTGATGCAGCATTCTCCACTACCATAAAGGTGGCCTCAAGGGTACAGAAGATGGTTGCTGCAACTGCACCTGTAACATTCCCCTCATCGTCAGCCAATAACAAATGTAAGCTTAGGTCCTCCATCAAGAGAGTGACCAATGTCTGCTTCTGAATTCCCATCCATTTGGCAATGCTCTTGCACCAGTCTGGAATAATGACAGGAACCCTCCTGTGTCAGTCCACTGAGCAACCTCCATACAAGCCATCTTCAGGGAGTTTTTTATGTTATATTCTTTATGCATGCCTCTTAACAATCTGGTTGACTGCTGCATATGCTGGAGAAATCAGGGGATTTTATGCTATATGCTTTAACTTCCTGCAGCAAGCCCCCATTTCTGAGAAAAGGTTCAAAAAGTCTCCAGTCTCCACTTAACAGGACATGTGCACCCCTCCAAAATGTATCCCTCAATCCACCTCCTAGGCAAGATGAATAAGCATCATTTAAGCATCATCAGGTAACTCCAGTGTCACTGAAGCAGTGACATTGTGCTGTCTGTATGAGAAGGACGCTCAGAGATTTGAAATTCTTTGAAGTGGGATAGAGTCCCAAGAGCAAGTGAGGATTCTGTTAGAAAAATATGTATTAATGTGTGTATTAGCAATATGCTTAGCGCATTTAGAGCTTGAAAAGAGTTAACACATTTATTCTATTTCATACTGCATAAATCTGTACAAACTGCAGTTGCTTTCTGACCTTGTACTGTTAGCTAAAATCTTGCTTGTGCCTTGGAATTTTACTGAGAAGCAGGTGATTTCTGCTTGCGTTAGGAAAATAATGAATAGAACAATACTGCTTGTATGAAACTTAGACAAGAAGTTCCGCTGTGCCATGAGAAAATACACAGCTGTAGAAGTTACAGATAATTAGTACAAAGCCTGCTTGAAAATACGAACTGCAATCAGCATTTGCTTGTGTCTGTATTAGAAAAGTACCTTGAAAAGTAACACTGTACAATAGACGCTTGTAAACGGATTAATGATCACCAAGGCCAGGTTGTTTTTCTGAAAAGTTTCTCACAAATCTAGTCATGTCAGCAGAAAATCTGAAGTAACATCTGCTGTAGAACAATGCTAAAAGTTGTGTTTGATTACGTCAGCTTAGAAGGCCATGTCTTGTAAAATAGTATAAGAATGAACATACTTCCTGTTAGTAGTTAGACAAATCCTTGTATTTGCATGTTTTTGTCTCCTTGCTGCAAGTAAATTAAAGTGCCTTAACTGAACCTTACGTGTACTGGTCTTTGAAGTTTTTTCCTTTGACAGATTGGTCCTTCGGACCGGAAACCTTCACTTCGCCTCGGATCAGACAGGCCAGGTGGCTTGAAACCGTACGGGGAAGAAACCACATCGGTTCTTCTTACTTGAAAAGTCCTCTGACTGAATTGTCGTACAAAAGAGGCCAGCCACTTTCTGATCTGCGACTGAAGGACGGGTTTACTCGAACCAGGTGATCAATCACGAAGGCTCAGGTTTCTGTTTTAGATCATGGACTAGATTTGTATTTGTTCTGTTAAGACTTTATTTTTAAGTCAGGGACAGAAAGATTACTGTCTTGTCATAGATCAGGGAAACAGAGCAGGTAGGCAGTCATTCTGAAGAGACTATAAAAATATCCGTGGTACCACGTTAAAAATAAGGTGTTACGTAACGATTAAAAGGGTAGAACAAAATGGGTAATAATTGTACAAAAAGGTCCCAAAATCCGCTGTTAACCGAAGACGCGAAATACATGCAGTCACAGCGTGCTGATAATATTAAATACTACTCAAAATGGGTTAATATGTATGAATTTGATGGTAAACTAGAAAAATCCTCACTTGTCAAACTTGTCAAACAGCTTAAAACCGATTCTAAAGGTCGGGTAAAAGAGCAACGTCAATTAGGAATTCCTCAGGCACACAGGTGGACTGAGGAAGTAAACCGAAGGGAACGAAAGAGTACTAATTCAAAAGCAATGTTTTTAGATAAGGAGGACAATAACTTAGTAATAGCGTCAGCCCCTCCGCCTCCTTTACCAGAATATGAGGCAAGTGAACAAATTAGTCCACCCCTGCGATATCCTGCTGTCATTGCAAGTAGAGACATTACAAAAGCACAACCGTTTGTTAGAGATCCCGTCGAGACCAGGTCTCAAACACGGGCAGGAAACTCAAAAGGGGACATTGAGTTATATCAAATGGGTAGAAATTCACGATTTATGAGTGAAAAAGAAATATGCCCACTTATAGAAGTGCCTAATCCTCAGGCAGGGCAAGAAGGTCAGGACCCAACTATTCTAGTGTATAGACCCTGGACTCCGGAAGATATCCAGAAAGCCAATGAGGGAATTCCCCATCCAAAAGTTAATTTTAGAAAGTTCTTAGAAGATTTGCAAGGAATGAGGCTGAGTTATAATTTAAACGGAGAAGAGGTAAAAAAAGTAGTCAGACAAATTGTGGGACCAGATTGGCACATGATTAGTGGCGACTGAAATCCCCGTGATATTGCACTCAGGCCCCTCCCACATAGCAGCGCAGAATTAGACAACAGAGTGAAAGGTCTTACAGACCGAATCTCTGAGAAATGGAAGCCTAGGGCAGACTGTACTTGCATTAATCAATGCATCCAACAGGAAGGTGAAGCTGTTGACCGATATTATGCCAAACTATTAGAATGTTTTAATAACTATTGTGGAATGCAGGTTCCTGAAGATCAGACACACAACTCCCCATACGAGCAGCAGTTAAAGAATGCATTTTTGAAAGGCAGTATTGCACCTATAAGCAGCTTTATTACAAAGCACATGGTAGATCATCATATAAGCAGGTTACAGTCATTGCTTGAATATGCTAGGCATGCCGAAAGGCATTTTAATAGCAAAAAGAAAAAGAAGGCCCAAGTATTTTCTGTAAAAGATGGAGCAGAAGTATATGTAGTACAGTCCGGGAAAAAGGGCAAGAAAAATACCCAGGGAAACAAGCAATCTGATCAACGATCAGAGGACTTTGAAGGGTGAAAGAAAAGGGGTGAATGTTTTAAATGCGGTAAAAAAGGACACTTGGCAAGGGATTGCAGGAAAAACAAGAAGGCAACCACGGAGGATAAGGAGGGTAAGGACTGACTATATGGTAGTCAGGAATCACTAGAAGGGGATAGCGGAGAAAGGACAAATAAATATGTGATAGAAGGAGTAGAGAATGTGACAGAAGACATAGAGGAAGTGCAAGAAGTCACGGATAGTGAAGAAAATGAAATATTAGATTTGGCTTTATTGAGCTTAGAGCTCTATTTAGCAGACACGAAACCAGAAGTTACACTCCTGGTAGAAGGGAGGGAAGTCAGATTCTTGTGTGACTCAGGGGCATCACGGACCCTGGTACATCCCTCCAAACTGCCAGAGAATTCAGAGTTACCTGATTACATATTAGTGAAAGCAGCTAATGGACGGCTGTATAGGGAGCCCCTCTCCCGTAATATTGTGATAACTGATCCTGTTTCAGGATTGACCCAGAAAAGCAAAATTGTTGTTTCTGCAAAATGCCCAGTAAACCTCTTGGGCAGAGACGTTATGCAGCTATTTGGTATAGCAGTAGTTCCGACTATGCAGGGTATGGAAGCCCAGCGACAAATTGATACCTTTGCAGTGCAATCGGAGGGTGAAATGTTTTATTGGTACAGCCAGGACTTGGTTACGATTGGTCCAGGGGTGGTGACCGAGGAGTTGATGAACATAGCCATCAGCAAGTTCCCCTCCCTTGACATTGATAAACAGCATTTGTTGCACTGTACTCTGTATTATTGTAATACACCAGGACCTGATAAGGAATATGAGCAAGAATTGTTTAGAAATCATGCAAACAGATTGGTATTACGTAATCTGTACTTGCACACAGAAGGGAACAGTGTAGCCAGCTGTTCATTAACCCAGGAGTTCTTTGCACTCTATAAATCTAATTGATTACCACGTTAGCTTAACTAAGGACAAAAATGTAAAATGGGTAGACTTAGGAAAAAAAGTCACGAGATGGAAAAAACAGACAGAGTTAGAACTGTCAGAACAGGGAATACAAGTGCAGAAGCTGAACTGGATAACTCAGACCCACCCAGCTGTACACTTGCAGTCTAGCAAGAACAGCTGATTAGCACTCCTATTTAAGGAGGAAGAAAATGCCTTACAGAATATACCAGAAAATCTCTGGTCAACAAAAAAATCAGATGTAGGACTTATTCATACAGCAGGACCAGTTACTATTATGCCAAAGTCAGCATTTAGACCACAAAGGAGACAGTATCCCTTAAAAAAAGATGCAGAGGTAGGAATCAAACCTATTATAGCAGCTTTACTTAAGGAAGGGGTGCTGGTGGAATCTCCTGATTCACCATGTAACACACCCTTATTTCCTGTTAAGAAAGTGAATGGAGAGTGGCGTATGGTCCAAGATTTACAAGCTGTAAATGATGCAGTAATACCAAGGGCAGCTACAGTGCCAGACCCACACACCCTGTTGAATGATTTAAAACCTCAACAGAAATATTTTTCTGTGGTAGATATCAGCAATGCGTTCTTTTTGATACCGATACACCCTGACAGCCAGCATTGGTTTGCATTCACATTTCAGGGGAAAAGGTATACATATACGCGACTACCACAGGGGTATTGTGAAAATCCAACAATATTCTCACAAGAAATGGCAAGCAACTTGGTGGGATTTACCCCACCAAGAGGTAGTCAGATTTTGCTTTATGTTGACGATATCCTGCTGGCATCCCCCACCCAGCAAGATTGTAAAAAAGATACCATAGCGCTATTACAATTTTTAGCCACTAAAGGACATAAAGTAAACAAAAATAAACTGCAGCTTTGGAAAAAACAAGTTAAATACCTAGGATATGTAATATCCAAGGAAGGTAGGACATTAGATGAGGACAGAAAAATAGCGATTTTGCAAGCACCAAAACCAATGATGTCCTTCCTGGGTACGACTATTTTTTGTCGGAGTTGGATTCCAAACTATGCCTTGAAATCTGCACCGTTGACTAACCTGATTTATAAAAAGCCTATGGCAGCACAGGATTTATTACAATGGACACCAAAAGCAGAATCTGCTTTCTGCAAACTGAAACAGTTAATAGCGTCCTCATTAGTTTTGGGATTACCAAACTATCATAAACGTTTTTTCCAAACTGTAGATTGTAAGCAAGGTTATATGACATCAGTGTTAACACAGCAGCATGTGGACAAGCAACGCCCTATTGCTTATTATTCATCACAACTGGACCCAGTGGCACGGTCTTTACCTCACTGTGTACAAGGAGTAGTTGCAGCTGCAATGGCAGTACAGGCTTCGGCCTCAGTAGTGTTGTTCCACCCTCTCACATTGAGAGTGCCTCATGCAGTTGCGATTATTTTACTGCAAGAGAAAGTAGCATATCTTTCCCCTGTTAGGCATCTTTCCTGTATGACTATATTGTTGAGCCAACCTCATATGACAATTGAACGATGCACAACTTTGAACCCTTCTACCTTGCTCCCAACCCCTGAAGATGGCACACCACACAGCTGCCTGCAGGTGATTGAGCAAAAGACACTGCCTAGAAAAGATCTTACGGATGTTTCCTTGGATAATGCCGAGGTGACATACTACGTGGACGGCTCATGCAAAAGGGGTCCTGCAGGACACAACCTAGTAGGATATGCAGTAGTTTTTGACACAGACATTATAGAAGCAAAATCTTTACTACATAGTTTATCTGCACAGGCAGCAGAATTGATTGCCTTGACACGGGCATGTACCTTAGCAAAGGACAAATGTGTAAACATTTTTACTGACAGCCAGTATGCTTTTTCTACTGTACATGTTTTTGCGCAACAGTGGAAAAATCGAGGAATGATAACATCCACTGGCAAACCAATCAATCATGCACTGTTTATTTTAGATCTTTTAAAATCTATTCAGTTACCTCAGAAAGTAGCTATTTGTAAATGCACAAAGAAGTGAGAGATTTGCCATACCTAGAAAAGGGGTTCCATGCAGTTAATCAATGCCTTATTTCTTCAAAGAAGTGATTAAATGTTACTATGTGAGTTCCACTCACTGCACTGAATTATTTCTATTGGTGAAACAGGAATAGTGTGTATGTGTCACAGACTCCTTGTTTCATCAAAAGCAGTGCAGCGAGGTTAGTGGCTAACAGTAGGGTTAAGTAATTTTCTCATTACGCCTACTGTTCTACCATCTCAAAGTTAGTATATTTATTGCTGGTGGGCTGTGGGGGGGTGCAGTAATGTGCAAAAATACTGCTTTGGTGTTTTATTGTGTTTTTCATTTGATTAGATGGTCAATGTATTTGGTTTATCAGAATGTGTTCTGACAAAACTTTCTTTCATTGACCTAACAGAAATAAATTCCTGGGATTCAGAAACGTATCATCCGTGACTGACCAAAGGCTACAGCAGAGATACCATGGTATGTGATGTGGCCCAAAAGTAATTATCAGTTCACTAACAGGAATCTCACTGCCCAAGCCTCAACTACTTAAGAAACCTGCTTGCAGAAATGACAGGTTTGGGGGTGAGAGAGTGGTTCTCGGAATTGCAGCCAGGAATGCTGTGAAGACAATCAGTGATGAAGTAGCATGCAGACACCTAATCACATGGACAGGCTGTACAAAAAGGTCTGGAAACCACAGTTAAGTGTCTTGCAAAAATATTTACAAATGGCTTTGTTGTTTTAAAAGAGGAAAAAATGAGTGCACAGATAGGTAGGAGAAAAGGGAAGAGCAAGCCGAGAAATATGCACAAGGAGAAAGGAAAGTAAGCGTGGGTGAGAACAGGGAGAAGGGTGTACTTTATTCTTCTGAGAGACAGAGACCCATTTTCTTTCACTTTTTAACAAGAGTAGATACGGAAAGATATAAGAGGCAGACATGGGGCTAGAAAGAGAGTAGAGGTATGTGAGCAAGGGGGCACAAAAACAAACATGAAACACAAATAAGACCAACAGGGGAGGTGCTGATACAAAGGAGGTCAATTTGAGGATGGAATTATTAACATACTGACAGAAGGAAGATAATTAATAAGGGAGAGGAGTGGAACACAAACAGGGAATGGAGATGATAGACAAGGAAGGGGGAACACCGTGATAGGGGATAGGGTGTATAAATAGCTCCTGTTAACACTCTGCCTGGGTTAGACTCAGGAAAAAGTCAGTCATCTCCACAGGGTTCTATCTGATATGATGGTGATGGCACTGTAGTGGTGTCACTCTTGAAGCTGCATGACGATCTTCTCTAGGTGGACAGTGTAGGCATCAAACCACCAGTCCTCCACACCCCCACAACCTCCATAATCTCCCACTAGGTGATGAACTGTGAGATCAGCACCAGCACCCCACCATCACATATCACCAACCCCTAAGACTCCCTTTCCCACTGACCAACATTCCACCCCCCCACAGCCCAAGTATACCTAGACTGGGACAGTGTGCATAACACCTGGAAATGGCCACATCCCTCCATGTCAGGCATAATGCGGCAGTGGATATGCAGCACAGAAAACAGATCTGGTCTCCTTGCAAATTAAATATAGCATAAATACAATGAACATGTGGATTTTGTATTTGGCTTTGTGAGGCAGTATATATTTACAGAGGCTACCCTATTGAGTAAAAAGCTGTGACAGAGCTATTTCACTGTTTCACAGATACCAATCCAAGCTATGTCTGTGGCTACAGTTAAAATGCAATAACAAACTAAATTCTAAATAACAGGGAAATGAAATCACAATCACTCCTGTGCTTGGACAGATGCTCCTTTCTCCTCTGGTACAGGAGGGTATATTTCTTCCTAAGCTGAAAAACATGAACAATAAATGCACCACACATTAATTAAATGTCCAGTAAGGGCCCATGTGTCTGGAAGGTAAATAACAGGGCAGTATCAAGCCTACATACCTACAATATGTATCAGTGCATCTCTTTCTCTTTTTCTGACTTCTTCTTCCTATTGACCTAGAAGGTCAGGATAGTGTCTCATCGGGTCACTAAAGTGGTGTGGTACTGCTCACCAGAGTGGGTTATACCAGTGATAGTAGTTATTGTCCTGGGAAACTGTGTCAGGCATCCACTTTATATTAGGGGCTCTCATAACAGTCCCTAATTAGGCATTCTTGTGTTCCCGATACAGCAAGTGGAGAAAGATCTTACTTTCTTTAGGGTACTACCTGGGAGCCATACCATTATTAGTGCCCTTGGAAGCCATGGCCATTCACCAGGTCCACAGAAATATGGTAGCCTTCTTGTGGTCATGCACATTTGATGTTTTGATGTGATGTACATCTTTTGGGCAACTATACAGTGACCAGTCACTGTACTACGATTACACAGTCCTAAATACAGGGTGTGACATTATGACACTAGGCTGTGAGCAACAGTATGAAAACTACAGGGATCAGAGTGCCTACATCTGATTATACTTTTGCTTTTCAATGCCTCTACAGGCCATAACAGTGCAATATATTCCCCCACATCCCCTCTAAGGTCATTGACCCACCCACATGTGCTAACAGCACATCACAGCTACTTAAACAAGTTCACAAAGCTGAACAAACCTCTTCACATTGCACTGCACAATAAGTTAAATGTGTTCAGGAAAATTCCATCAAATGAGGCTCATCAGCATAATGACCATGCTAGAAATGTAAATTGGTTACTAGAAGGGAGTTGCTTTTAAAAAGAGATAACTGAATTGGCAATATTGCTTGTTTTATTTTTGCTGTATTAATACTGCTTTACTAGTGTGTTGTTTAATAACATCCACAACAGTTTGATACTGCAGTTGTTTAAGTTGCTGGATTTAAATGACAACAACGTTTTAGAGGACTATATACATGGCAGTGTCTACTGCCATAACAGGGGAAGGGGAGGGGAGGGGATGTAATCTGGCAGGGTCAGTACAACACAGTACTGAGGTTTATGTTCTTGATGTTCTTGTGGACTCTGCAGGTAACATAGTCTTACCTGTAGAGCAAGAACTGAGTGTTTCACCCAATGAATGTTGACCTGCAAGCTTTTGGTGGTGTTCTTCTGGCTGGTGGTGTTCTTGGGCTAAAGGGAAGTCTCTGTGTTCATCAGTGGCAGTGATAAACATTGAGCAGCCTGCCTGCCCCTGTGGGAGTGGTTACTGCCTTGAAACTGTAGTTTTATTGGCCATTTTGGGTCAATTCCTAACTCCTTGATCTCCCTCTCTTAAAACCCTCTTTTGCGTGGTTTTGCGCGATTTTGCGCATAGCGCAACATCGGGCAGCACCGCCTAATTGGGTTTAAACTATTCCTGGCTCCACAAAGTCTGCTCTTCACTTTTTCCCTTAGAACTGCTCTATTTCTCAAATTAAACACCATATTCTCATTCTAAGGTCCCTCACTGGTCCAAATAAGTAATTTTACAAGTTAGCACTAATAAACCATAAGCACTACTTACTCTTATACTCTCTACGATTACCTTGTCCCCTATTGGTCCATTTTAATTCAGTTCCCTATATTACTCTAGCATGTCCAAAGGTCAGTCAATGGTTTCCTCTCCAGTCCAGCTGGTGAATCTGGGAATTTTGAGGCAATGTTACAACTGTCTCATGTACACGGACAACCCTCTCCTCCTCCAAACAGGTTCAAATATATGTGAGAGATGCAACCATATAGCCAAACTGGAGGCTGAGCTCTCTCATCTCAAAACTGGTGTAACCAGTCAGGAGGAGAAGGTAACCTCACACAACACAATTCCAGTATCACATAGTCCCACCACAACAGCGAACCAAACACATAAAAACACAAAAACATACTCGGAGGCTCTAAACAAAAATCTACCCAAGCAACAGAGACCTCCAAAGCATACATCCAAGCAAACGCTACCCCAAAACAAAACACGTACAACACATAGCACACAAAGTCAGTGTGCCAAGCAGTCACAGCCCTTAAGGCTGAATAACACACCTGATACTCTTGTAATAGGTGACTCTATTGTCAGACACACTGACGTCCCGCTCACCAGGCTGAATAAAGAGAAGGTCACAGTGAGCTGCCTGTCGGGCGCTAGGATCCGCCACATATAGCAAGCACTCAGGTCACTCCAAAGCAAATACAAATATGACTCAGTCATTGTACATGCTGGCGTGAATGACCTGAGACGTACCTCCCTCGACTACATGAAAAGAGACATAGAGGAGCTCTCTGATCATGTAGCCCAGGCCGGTATGACCCTGACCTTGAGCAGCATCTTACCCTCACCTAGAATTATGCCACAGTATAAAGACAAAATGATCGATTTTAACAATTGGCTAAAATTTTAGTGTCATTCAAAGGGGATCCAGTGTCTGTCAGCCTGGGATGACATGCTCGACAAGCCACATTGCTTCGCTAGGGACGGCTTGCACCTGTCACCCCTGAGCTTTCGGATATTGGCAAAGGCTCTTGCCACCCCCATAGTGCCTTTTTAGGCAAAGCTCAAAAGTCAAACCCACCTCCATAGACAGCACAAGGAACAAGAAACTAAGGGTAATGCTGCTAAACGCCAGAAGTCTTAACCTCAAGATGCATGCACTCGAAGCTCTCCTTAGTATGGAGAACATCGATATCTGTGCAGTGACAGAAACCTGGTTCAAGGCTCCAGAGAGCATCCCAGCACTACCAGGTTATACCTCATATCATGCTTTTCGGCCCCAAAACCCGGACCGAACCACAAAAGGAGGGGGAGTTTCCATATTTATCAAGGATAGCCACACCTCCAGGTTAGTGGCATTGCACAAAGTATCGGAGACCATCCATGTGCAACTGACAGTGGGAAAGACTGCTTTTCAGTTTATAGCATCCTACAGACCACCCTCTCAAAGTCAGGAATCCCACTCGGCTTTCCTGAAAACATTGGAGAACATGAAGATCTCTCCGAACACCATTATATTGGGTGACTTCAACTACCCAAACATGGACTGGGAGCATTACTCAAGCCCCAGCACCTTAGCCCAAAGGTTCCTGGAATTTATAAACTCAAATGCTATGGAACAACTAGTCACCACTCCCACAAGAGGGGAAAACATACTAGACCTGATCATTACCAACATGGGGACTCTATGCTCCATACCAGAAGTATATCCCTCATTGGTAAGATCAGACCATAAATTAATTTCACTGGATATCCACATCCCGACCCCACCCCAGCCCAGAAAACCACAGTGAAAAACTTCTCAAAAGCGAACTTCACACTTCTCAAAACTGAAGTGGAATCCTTCAAGGCCCCAGGGTCAGTGGAAACTACGGCCCAAACTGCAGAATCCTATATAAACGCATTCTACGGACATCTCCAGGAATGCATGGATCATGCTATCCCAAACAAAATCAAGACCCAATCATCCAAAGGCAGGCGTCCAGTCTGGTGGACCCCAGCCATAAATAAACTGTACAACAGAAGGAGGAAGCTACTACATGATAGAGCAAAATCCCTAAAAGGGAAGGCATCTCTGATCAGTACTAGCAAAAAATTACGATCCCTCATAAAATCCTCCAAGGCCAGCTTCGAGAGAAAAATTGCACAGGACACTAAAGACAATCATAAGGCTTTTTTCAGTTATGTTAGGAACCTGGGATGCAACTCCCAGACTTGTTCTGAGTTGATTCTAAGCGACAAAAAATACACTGAACCCACAGACATCGCCAATATCCTGGCAGACAGGTTCAATGCAAACTTCTCCACCCCCTCCCCCCCAAAAGAGCAAGTATCTATCCTGGCAGAGTGCAGCCTCCCAAACATCTCTGATGCTCAGGTGAAGGCCACCCTCTCCAAAGCAAAAAACACTGCTTCCATGGGACCAGATGGCGTCCCGGGTTGCGTCCTACATGAACTCCAAGAAGAACTAATCCCTCAAGTAAAACTGCTGTACAATCTCAGCCTCACTACAGGATATGTGCACAAAGAATGGCGTACAGCAACAGTGGTCCCACTCCACAAAGGTGGCGCTTCTGCGGACCCTGGAAACTATCGCCCCATAAGCCTGACTAGCCTAGTCTGCAAGGCTATGGAGAGGATCATCATGGAACTCATAAACAAAGACATTGGGGACCTACAGACACTAGATCCTACCCAATTTGGCTTCGTCAAGGGCAGATCCTGCCTTTTGAACCTGGTCGACTTCTTCGAAACAGTCACCAAGGCCATAGATGAAGGGAAGGTAGTCCACACAGCCTATCTGGACCTCGCAAAGGCATTTGACACAATACCCCACTCGGGCATCATAGATAAGCTATCCAGCCTAAATATAAACCCCTATGTCACAAGATGGGTCGCAAACTGGCTCAAAGACAGAACCCACAGAGTCAGAGTTGCTGGAGCCATGTCAGACTCGAAACTGGTCACAAGTGGCGTCCCACAAGGTTCTGTCCTGGGACCTCTCTTGTTCGGTATTTACTTTTCTGAGGTACAGGCCAACGTGGGAGGACTATGGCTCACCAAGTTTGTAGCTGACTGCAAACTGGGCGCCATAATCGACTCTCCAGCTGACACAAACATCCTTCAAAAAGGTCTCGCAGAGACGGATAACTGGTGCCAGAGCCATGGTCTAAAGCTAAATGCCAAAAAGTGTATAGTCATACCCTTTGGCAAAAACAATGTGCCCACAAATTACCACATAGGTGGTAACCCATTAAGTACAGAGAAAGTAATTAGGGATCTGGGGACCCAAGTTGATAGCAATCTCTCCTTTGACAACCACATTGCCAAAGTGGTTAGAAAGACCTTCTACATTGCCCACCTCATCATGAAAGGATTCACATCTAGATCAAGAGAGGTAACCATGCCCCTTTATTCATCCCTCCTCAGACCCATCATAGAATACAATGCCCCCTTTGGGATGTACCTTACCCGACACCTGCAGCAATTAGAAAGACCCCAAAAGTACCTCACCAGGAGGATCAAGGGACTCAAACAGATGCCATATGCTGCTCGGTTAAAAAAACTCCAGCTCTACTCAGTTGCATACCGCCTACTTCAAGGTGATCTATGCCTGACATATAAAGCTATGTCCAACCCAGAATTAATGGACATGCTCCACCTCAGTAAATCTAAATCCCTTAGAGCCACGCACTCGAGGGACTTGAACCTCAGCACAGAAATAAATAGAACATGCTGGAGGGACAGATTCATAACCCAGAGGCTCCCTTCGCTCTGGAATAGAATTCCAATTCATGTTAGGCAGAGCACCTCACTGACTCTCTTCAAGAAGAATCTTGATGAGTAGATGGGGAATCGTAGGTTTGTCCCGGGGATTACTTCCGTGTCACTATTAGACAGAGGCACAGTAAACTAAACTTTAAAAAGGGCACAGTATACTCAAATCAAGGGGTGGCGTAAGCCAAACACAATCAGGCTAGGCTTATAAATGCCCCAGGCAGATAGCCTAGTATGAACCTATGAACCTATGATAATTACACCTACAGTTGTCACACTAATGCTGTGGTGTTCTGCGTGGAGGGTTACCCTTGTCGAGTGTGTATTAAACTGTGGAAGTCCTATAGGTACTGTTTGCCTATATGTGGGGATTACTGCTGCATTTGCTATGTGTATGTGAATTGTGCTTGTTTGTGTGGAGGTGGGGGGCCGGATAGCATAGTACAGTGGCATGCATAGAATGGACTCATATTCAACACTCCAAAGTGGGTCTCCTTTGCTGTTATGTTTACATACCAGTAACAACCTCCCCACATGCACAGACTGTAGATGTGAGGGAAACATCTGTAATAGTACTGAATGGTTGTGGATGGGGAGCTTACAATGCTGTGAGTCATTTCAATTATAGGTTCGTGATCCAATGGGCTTTTTTGTGACCGTACTTGACTTTCCTCAGTCAGGAATGTGTAGGAATGTGCAGTCCATGGCCTATGTACCAGTTGGGACATCAGCTTCCACATCTGTGCAGGAATGTTCTCTGTCGGACCTCTGTTGCTTCCTTTGATGTTGGGGAGAAAGGCCTACACACACACCCATGTAAGGGGATGTCTGTGTACAGTATGAGTTGATTGTATTCACTTCTTGTGGGATGTCCTGTTGGGTGCCTATGTCTTGTGTGCCTAGCCTTTATGGACTGTATACACAATATTCTCCTTTGTCCTTTAAGGGATGATGATGTTGTGGGTCTGAATACACTAAACTCATCAGGAGCAATGTATGTCACTGATAGGGAGGTCCCTAAACACTGTGGGCATATGCTGAGCCTGTGCCACCTCTGCAGTCAGGGGATTCACCAACATACAAGTGAAAAACTTTGTAGACTTCCAAAGTATATGTGGAAACATTATATCTGACTATGTAGTCTATGTACATACAGATGACAAAAGCTATCCAACAGATAGGCACTCGTGCCCAGTTTCCTTATCAGGATACTCTGACACCGCTGCAATATGTCCATCAAATATCTGGAGAAATAATGCATATAACACCTCCAAACAGATTCCAGATGTGCATGTGGGTAGTCGCTCATACCTCTTTGCAACAGAACATGGATCTTGGCAATGTCGGCTAGCTGCATCTGTAACTGAGTAGGGTATATAATGTGTGGCTTTCCAATATCTCCCATGCACATTTCTTTGAAATTGCATGTTGTTATGTTCAAAGGTGGGAGATGTAGAGAACAGCATCCTGCTATAAGTCCTCTGTGAGCATTGTCAGCAAATTCTTTGCCATGACAGATCTGAAAAGACCTTCTATGTGCATCTGATGGAATGTTATAGATAACATCAGTGCTGTCAGTGGCCAGAATTGGAACTATGATCAGTTGCCTTGTCTGTGTAACTCACCATACAGACCCAGGATGACAACCATAGAAAGGAAGATGCTGGCACATCTGCCATCTGCTCAGGAGTGACCTCATTACAGGTCACACTGTCCACCTTTGCTACTTCAAGCTGTATGGAATGAGACAATGACCTCAAGGCTTAGCATACTAGTGACCAAACATGCCATAGGTACTAGCCCTCCTCCTGAGGTGAGTGTCTCCATGGCCACTACTCAACATTTCTGCAGAGTCATAATACAGGGCCAGATAAAAACCACTACAGCCATAGCCATGCTGGTCAGGGTAGGATGTGGTCTGCCTGAAGCTATAGACAGTCCATAAGCAGTGGGCGCACCTATTCAGTCACTCATCACAGCCAATGCACTTCCCAGTGTATAATCAGAAATGTCTTTTCTAGCTTTAGGGAGACTGAAGTCACCCACATTTCCAAGGATAGAACCAGCAGAAGTGCTTGCTCCACAGAATCCTATGAATAATTTCAGAGACTTCTGTCATAATGCAGAAATCTGCTCATGTGAAGTATGGCATTCTGTGTAATCATAACCCTGGCTAACATGTGGCCCACCACTGCTACATAAATGATAAAACTCCCTGAATCAGGGATGTGTTAAGAAAACTATCACTCAAACCAGGTCCAAACAGTTCCAAGAAAAAGAAACATTTTTGTAAGGGATGACATTTGTCCCATTGACCAATGAACAAACAGATTCTAAAAAAAAAGAATCATATGCAATCCCAAATAAAACCAAGACCCAATCCTCCAAAGGCAGATGTCCTGTCTGGTGGACCCCAGCCATAAACAAACTATACAATAGAAGGAGGAAGCTACTACATGATAGAGCAAAATCCCAAAAAGGGAAGGCATCTCTGATCAGTATTAGCAAAAAACTACGGGCACTCATAAAATTGTCTAAGGCCAGCTTCGAGAGAAAAATTGCACAGGACACTAAGGATAATCACAAGGCTTTCTTTAGTTATGTTAGGAGCCTGGGTGGGAATTCCCAGATATGCTCAGAATTAGTCCAAAATGACAAAAAATACACCGAACCCACAGACATTGCCAACATCCTAGCTGACAGGTTCAGCAAACTTCTCCCCTCCCCACCAAAAGGGCAAATATCTATCCCAGCAGAGTGCAGCCCCCCTGACATCTCAGATGCTCAGGTAAGAGCTGCCCCCTCCAAAGCAAAAAAGACAGCATCAATGGGACCAGACGGTGTCCCGGGCTGCGTCCTACATGAACTCCAAGAAGAGCTAAACCCAAACGTAAAACTACTGTTCAATCTTAGCCTTACTACAGGATATGTACCCAAAGAGTGGTGTACAGCAGCAGTGGTCCCTCTCCACAAAGGTGGTGCCTCAACAGATCCTGGAAACTATCGCCCCATAAGCCTGACTAGCTTGGTCAGCAAAGCTATGGAAAGGATCATCATGGACCTCATAAATAGATATTGGGGACCTACAGACACTGGATCCTACCCAGTTCGGCTTTGTTAAGGGCAGATCCTGCCTCTTAAACCTGGTTGATTTCTTTGAAACAGTCACCAAGGTCATTGACAAGGGAAAGGTGGTCCACACAGCCTACCTGGACCTCGCAAAAGCCTTCAATACAATACCCCACTTGGGCATTATAGATAAGCTCACCAGCTTAAATATAAACCCCTATGTCACTAGATGGGTTGTAAACTGGCTCAAGGACAGAACCCACATGGTTAGAATTGCTGGAGCCATGTCAGACTCCAAACCAGTTACAAGTGGCGTCCCACAAGGCTCAGTCCTGGGACCTCTCTTGTTCGGTATATATTTCTCGGAGGTACAGGCCAACACGGAAGGACTGCAGCTGACCAAGTTCACAGATGACTGCAAACTGGGCACCATAATCGACTCTCCAGCCGACACAAGCATCCTCCAAAAGGGCCTCATAGAAACAGACAACTGGTGCCAGAGCCATGGCCTCAAGCTAAACGCCAAAAAGTGTATAGTCATCCCCTTTGGCAAAAACAAAGTGCCCTCAAATTACCACATAGGTGGTAATCCATTAAGTACAGAAGAAGTAATTAGGGACCTGGGGACCCAAGTTGATAGCAATCTCTCATTTGACAACCACGTGGCCAAAGTGGTTGGAAAAACATTTTATATAGCCCACCTAATCATGAAGGGATTCACATCTAGATCAGGGGAGGTCATCGTGCCTCTTTACTCATCCCTCATCAGGCCCATAATTGAGTACAATGCCCCTTTTGGGATGTACCTTACCAGACACCTGCAGCAACTGGAAAGACCCCAAAAGTACATCACCAAGAGGATCAAAGGGCTCAAACAGATGCCATATGCTGCCCGGTTAAAGAAACTCCAGCTCTACTCAGTGGCATACCGCCTGCTCAGAGGCGATCTGTGCCTGACGTATAAAGAGCCATGTCCAACCCGGAATTAATGGACATGCTGCACCTCAGAAAATCCCATCGAGCTTGAACCTCAGCACTGAAATAAATAGGACATGCTGGAGGGACAGATTCATAACCCAGAGGCTCCCTTCACTCTGGAATAAAATCCCAGTCCATGTTAGGCAGAGTCCCTCATTGACTCTCTTCAAGAGGAATCTTGATGAGTGGATGGGAGATCGTAGGTTTACCCCGGGTATCACTTCTGTGTCACTGTTAGAGGCACAGTATACTAACCTCGAAAAAGGGCATAGCAAAATTAATTTAAAATGGGTGGCGAAAGCCAAACACCCTCTGGCTAGGCTTATAAATGCCCTAGGGCAGATAGCCTAGTATGAACCTATGAACCTATGAACAATGCAGATTGTCCATAAAGAACTCAATAGTATGAGCTTGGATTAAGAATTCAAATAAGTAGTGATAAATATGAAACCACTTCATTCTGATGGCTCCAACAACTGGAGCTAGGCATCAGGAGAAAACCATAAGTGCTAATCCCAGGCTATAAAGCAAAGTGTAAATTAAAAGTGCTGCCTCCTTTCTTAGAACCCGAGGAATGTACTGTGGAAATAATACACCAAAATATACCATTTATTATTCTGCAACTAGGCAGTGGTCATCCACGCCCCCTGAAAGAAGAGGGCTATAATGATATAAAAAGTCATTATTTTGATTTCAAAATGTTGTTCAGCTTGGATAAATTTTAAAAAAGTGTACAGAAATTCTCCTTTGTTTCAAATAAGAAAGAACCTGAAGTAATACCTGATCATCTTGTAAAGACTGGATACCACCTCTCTAACCTTCTTCCTTGGTCTGTCAGAATCTCAGTGGCAAGTCTTGTTACCAGAAAGCTGAAACAGAAAAGGTTGAAATGCAGACCTTAAATAAGCACAAAGCCAGATTCTGGGACACATTTTCACACACAGTAAAAAAAAAATCAAAGCATAAAATATATATCCATACATCTTTTTGGGGAAACAAGCTGTTCTGCACTCTCATGTGTGTTTTTGTGCCCTCCCTGCCTTGCAACCACAACCAGTAAACTACAGCAAACATGAAGGGTGCAACTAAAAAAATACTTAATTAAGTCCACAAACTGGTTTCATTGTTTACAATGCAGTTTATTTTGTATGTAAAGAAAAATGGGAGTTGCAAACATTCTGCTTTTATTACAAAATCACATGAAAGAACAATCACATGATAAGTGATCACATGATACTCCTCCTTCAACAAGAATTTTTTATGTTGAGTATATTTGTATACAAATATCAACAAATATATTGAAGGGAATAATGTATCACAATAGTAATGCCCAAATAGCTTATGAATTATCAGAAAGACATGTTCATTAAAAGAGAGAGAGAGAGAGAGAGAGGTTCATACCTGCTCATATAAACTTGGTTTATATAAAGCCCCAATCTGAATATTCCAGCATTCTTCTTTAGTGTTAAGTATCTGAGTCAAGTAAGAATCGGAGGTTTGAGAGTTAGGAATCACTTTAATACCAAGAAAGGTAAATACTGTCCCAGAATATGTTTGTGTGTGTTTATAAAATGCAGTAGACATCTTCTGATGTGACTCAGGTGAGCACTAATAAATGCCTTGAAAGTTCTTTTTGTTTGTCCCATGTAGAAATTACCACACTTGTACACTACTAAATATTACATATTGTGTGTCACAAGTAATGCAACAACTGATATCAGATGATTTATAACAATTTTGAGAAGTAAACTGTATAGTAGGTGGAATGCAGCTATTATGACAGATACTGATCCCATGAATCTTGTCCTCGGGACACTTAGAAATTCTTGGATTATTTTCTTTTTAAATAAACTAAAACATTTTGCCAGATTTCTGCTTCATCAAAAGTTGAATCTATTCTGAAGTAAAATAAGAAAACAATCTGATGAAGTCCTTATGATTTTGTGTTTCGGACGAAAGTGCTTATCAGTCATGATTTTACCATTAAAGATGGTTTGTTTTGTATCCAGCTCAGTGTTCGTTCAGTCATTTCATTTTTTCTTTTTGAAAATAAGAAAACAAAATAGGGTGAATTAACAGTACTAATCAGTATTTATTCAATACCTGTTGAATCGTCTGGTATTACTGGTCACTAAATGAATTGGCGGTTTGTGTGAAGGACTGTTCTGTTTTTTGTAAGCTAATAAATCACTTTGAGGTACTTGTTAACTTAAGATTTTCCTTGCATTAAGCAATGTTTCCAGTATTCCCTATGTGAAAAGCAACAGATAAAATCATTTGAAATCATTTCATAAATTTGTTCAGGTACTCAAATTCTATATACCCTCATGAAAAGAGATTTTAGAATATTTGTGGTAATGTGGGGAGATGAAAACTTTCTAGGGCAACTCTCTTTTTTGTGGTCTTGCGCACAGAGCAGCGTCGGGCAGCGCCAGTAAGCTGGGGTATACTCTTCCTGGCTCCACAAAGTCTGCGCTGCAAATTTTCCCTTAGAACTAGGCAAGCCTCAACTCAAGTGCTTCAGATCAACTGCTCTTATTGTAGCACTTGCATAACCCAAATCAGCACTTGTCCTAATCTCCTAGACAACACTATTATTTTCCAAATCTCCTAGACAGCACTATTATAATACAGCATAAGACCCTCGATTGTCCGCAAGACAAGTGACATTTACTTTTCCAAGCATGTCCAGAGGTCAGCTGCAGGTGTACTCTCCAGTTCTTCTGGTAGAATTGGGCATCCTGAGGCAATGTCACAACTGCCTCATGTATACAGACAACCCTCTCCTCTTACCTCTAGACACAAACACTTGTGAGAGATGCAAATACACAGCTAGATTGGAGGCTAAGCGCTCTCAACCCATGACTGTAACAGACAGTCAAGAGGAGAAGAGACACACTAGCATCACACCACCAGTCACACATGGATCTTCCTGCTGTTTGTTGCAAAAAAGAAAAAAAAAACAAAAAAAAATCCTTGTTTCCCATCTTTCCTGACCTAGAGTAGTCCAAATACAGGCTTTGCTGTATTCTGGACTTTTGGAAAGTTCCTGTGTTGCCCATTTCCTTTCTTGGATAAGGGGAGGCTTCTTTGTTCACCAGTGGCAGTGGGGAGCTTAGAGCAGCCTATCTATCCCTGGAGGAGTGTTCCCAGCACAAGAATATGGTAGTCTATTGGCCATTTTGGGCCAATTTCTAGCTCTTTCAAGTCCCATTGTATAAAACCCACTTTGGCCCAGTTTTTGCACTTGTTACTACTCAGCCAAGCTCCTCGTGGTCCTGCAGAGTGGTGCTAGCAGCAGAGAGGCAAAAAGAGCGACTGCTAACCTGATAAAAGTGTTTTTTTTCCTGCTACTACCTGGACGACTGTCCGATCTAGCTAAACTGCAAGTATTTCTGCTTCTTGAACTGTTTTAAACTGTTTAAAGTTGTTTTTGCACCTGCACTTTTAAAGTTTGTCCTGTTTGTTGCATATACCTGTTGAGGCTACACACTCAAGTGCGCTAGCCTGTGTTATATATTTATTGCATTTTCCTGCTGTTTGTTGCAAAAAAGAAAAAAAAAAAAAATGATCCTTGTTTCCCGTCTTTCCTGACCTAGAGTAGTCCAAATACAGGCTTTGCTGTATTCTGGACTTTTGGAAAGTTCCTGTGTTGCCCATTTCATTTCTTGGATAAAGGGAGGCTTCTTTGTTCACCAGTGGCAGTGGGGAGCTTAGAGCAGCCTATCTATCCCTGGAGGAGTGTTCCCAGCACAAGAATCTGGTAGTCTATTGGCCGTTTAGGCCCAATTTCTAGCTCTTTCAAGACCCCTGTATAAAACCCGCTTTGGCGCGGTTTTTCCGCTTGTTACTACTCAGCCAAGCTCCTCGTGGTCCTGCAGAGTGGTGCTAGCAGCAGAGAGGCTAAAAGAGTGACTGCTAACCTGATAAAAGTGTTTTTTTTCCTGCTACTACCTTGGCGACTGTCCGATCTAGCTAAACTGCAAGTATTTCTGCTTCTTGAACTGTTTTAAACTGTTTAAAGTTGTTTTTGCACCTGCACTTTTAAAGTTTGTCCTGTTTGTTGCATTTTTCTGTTGAGGCTACACACTCAAGTGTGCTAGCCTGTGTTACATATTTATTGCATTTTCCTGCTGTTTGTTGCAAAAAAGAAAAAAAACAAAAAATTATCCTTGTTTCCCGTCTTTCCTGACCAAGAGTAGTCCAAATACAGGCTTTGCTGTATTCTGGACTTTTGGAAAGTTCCTGTGTTGCCCATTTCATTTCTTGGATAAAGGGAGGCTTCTTTGTTCACCAGTGGCAGTGGGGAGCTTAGAACAGCCTATCTATCCCTGGAGGAGTGTTCCCAGCACAAGAATCTGGTAGTCTATTGGTGGTTTTGGGCCAATTTCTAGCTCTTTCAAGTCCCCCTGTATAAAACCCGCTTTGGCGCTGCTTTGCACGATTTTACGCATAGCGCAGCATTGGGCAGCTCCGCTTAATTGGGTTTAAACCATTCTCAGATCCACAAAGTCTGCTCTTCACTTTTTCCCTTAGAACTGATCTAGTTCTCATAATAAACACCCTATTCCTACTCTAAAGCCTGGCACTTGCTCACTAAAGCAATTATATAAGTCAGCACTAAAAAATTAAAAGCACTACACCCTCACAAACTCCCCTTGAGTACCTTGTTCCCCATTGGCCCTTTTTTTCAATTATAAAGGAATTCCCAATACTATTCTAGCATGTCCAAAGGTCAGTTGTCAATCTCCTCTCTGGTCCAGCTGGTGAATCTGGGAATCTTGAGGCAATGTTACAACTGCCTCATGTACACAGACAACCTTCTCCTCCTCCCAACAAATTCCAACACATGTGAGAGATGCAACCATATAGCCAAACTGGAGGCTAAGCTCTCTCAACTCAGTACTGGCATAACCAGTCAGAAGGAGAAGGAAACCACACTCACTACAATTCCAGTCTCACATAGACCTACCACGACAGCAAACCAAACACATAAACACACAAAAACATACTCGGAGGCTCTAAATAAAAATCTGCCTAAGCTGCAGAGACCTCCAAAGCAGACACCCAAGCAACCGCTACCCCAAAACAAAACACATGCAACACATAGCTCACAAAGCCAGTGTGCCGAACAGTCACAGCCCTTAAGGCTAAACAACACACCTGAAACACTTGTAATAGGGGACTCTATCGTCAAGCACACTGACGTCCCGCTCACCAGGCTGAACAAGGAGAAGGTCACGGTGAGCTGCCTGTCAGGCGCTAGGATCCGCCACATAACACAAGCACTCAGGTCACTCCAAGGCAAGTACAAATATGACTCAGTCATTGTCCATGCTGGTGTGAATGACCTGAGATGTACCTCCCTGGACTACATGAAAAGAGACATAGAGGAGTTCTCTGAGCATGTAGCCCAGGCCGGTATGACCCTGACCTTGAGTAGCATCTTACCCGCACCAAGAATGATGCCACAATATGAAGACAAGATGATCAATTTCAACAATTGGCTTAAGTATTGGTGTCATTCAAAGGGAATCCAATGTCTGTCAGCCTGGGATGACATGCTCGACAAGCCACGATGCTTCGCTAGGGACGGCATGCACCTGTCACCCCTGGGCTTTCAGATATTGGGAAAGGCTGCTGCCACCCCCATTGTGCCTTTTTTAGGCAAGGCTCAAAAGACAAACCCACCTCCATAGGTATCACAAGGGATAAGAAACTAAGAGTGATGCTACTCAACGCCAGAAGTCTAAACCTCAAGATGCATGCACTCGAAACTCTCCTTAGCATGGAGAACATCGATATCTGTGCAGTAACAGAAACCTGGTTCAAGGCTCCAGAGAGCACCCCAGCACTACCAGGTTATACCTCATACCATCCTTTTCAGCCCCAAAACTTGGACCGAACCACAAAAGGAGGGGGAGTATCAATATTCGTCAAAGATACCCACACCTCCAGGTGGGTGGCACAGCAGGAAGCATCAGAGACTATCCATGTGCAACTAACAGTGGGTAAAACTGCCTTCCAGTTTATAGCCTGCTACAGACCACCCTCCCAAACTCAGGAACCCCACTCGGCCTTCCTGAGAACACTGGAAAATATGAACGTCTCTCCAAACACCATTATATTGGGCGACTTCAACTACCCAAACATAGACTGGGAGCATCACTCTAGCTCCAACACCCTAGCCCAAAGGTTCCTAGAATTTATAAGCTCAAATGCTATGGAACAACTTGTTACCACTCCCACAAGAGGGGAAAACATACTGGACCTGATCATCACCAACATGGGGGCTCTATGCTCCAGACCAGAAGTGTATCCCTCACTGGTAAGATCAGACCATAAACTAATCTCACTAGATATTCACATCCCGACCCCACCCCCTGCCCAGAAAACCACAGTAAAAAACTTCTCTAAAGCAAATTTCACACTCCTCAAAACCGAGGTGGAATCCTTCAAAGCCCCCGGGCCTGTGGAAAATATGGCCCAGACCGCAGAATCCTTTATAAATGCATTCTATGAACACCTTCAGGAATGCATGGATCATGCAATCCCAAATAAAACCAAGACCCAATCCTCCAAAGGCAGGCATCCTGTCTGATGGACTCTTGCCATAAACAAACTATACAATAGAAGGAGGAAGCTACTACATGATAGAGCAAAATCCCAAAAAGGGAAGGCATCTCTGATCAGTATTAGCAAAAAACTATGGGCACTCATAAAATCATCTAAGGCCAGCTTCGAGAGAAAAATTGCACAGGACACTAAGGATAATCACAAGGCTTTCTTTAGTTATGTTAGGAACCTGGGTGGGAATTCCCAGATATGCTCAGAATTAGTCCAAAATGACAAAAAATACACCAAACCCACAGACATTGCCAACATCCTAGCTGACAGGTTCAGTGCAAACATCTCCCCCCCCCCACCAAAAGGGCAAATATCTACCCAGTAGAGTGCTGCCCCCCTGACATCTCAGATGCTCAGGTAAGAGCCGCCCTCTCCAAAGCAAAAAACACAGCATCAATGGGACCAGACGGTGTCCCGGGCTGCGTCCTACATGAACTCCAAGAAGAGCTAATCCCGAACATAAAACTACTGTTCAATCTCAGCCTTACTACAGGATATGTACCCAAAGAGTGGCGTACAGCAACAGTGGTCCCTCTCCACAAAGGTGTTGCCTCAACGGATCCTGGAAACTATCGCCCCATAAGCCTGACTAGCTTGGTCTGCAAAGCTATGGAAAGGATCATCATGGACCTCATAAATAGATATTGGGGACCTACAGACACTGGATCCTACCCAGTTCGGCTTTGTTAAGGGCAGATCCTGCCTTTTAAACCTGGTCGATTTCTTTGAAACAGTCACCAAGGCCATTGATGAGGGGAAGGTGGTCCACACAGCTTACCTGGACCTCGCAAAAGCCTTCGATACAATACCCCACTCAGGCATTATAGATAAGCTCACCAGCTTAAATATAAACCCCGATGTCACTAGATGGGTTGCAAATTGGCTCAAGGACAGAACCCACATGGTTAGAATTGCTGGAGCCATGCCAGACTCCAAACCAGTTACAAGTGGCATCACACAAGGCTCAGTCCTGGGACCTCTCTTGTTCGGTATATATTTCTTGGAGGTACAGGCCAACACAGAAGGACTGTGGCTGACCAAGTTCACAGATGACTGCAAACTAGGCACCATAATTGACTCTCCAGCGGACAGAAGCATCCTACAAAAGGGCCTCATAGAAACAGACAACTGGTGCCAGAGCCATGGCCTCAAGCTAAATGCCAAAAAGTGTATAGTCATCCCCTTTGGCAAAAACAAAGTGCCCACAAATTACCACATAGGTGGTAATCCATTAAGTACGGAAGAAGTAATTAGGGACCTGGGGACCCAAGTTGATAGCAATCTCTCATTCGAAAACCACGTGGCCAAAGTGGTTAGAAAAACATTTTATATAGCCCACCTAATCATGAAGGGATTCACATCTAGATCAGGGGAGGTCATTGTGCCTCTTTACTCATCCCTCATCAGGCCCATAATTGAGTACAATGCCCCTTTTGGGATGTACCTTACCAGACACCTGCAGCAACTGGAAAGACCCCAAAAGTACCTCACCAAGAGGATCAAAGGGCTCAAACAGATGCCATATGCTGCCGGTTAAAGAAACTCCAGCTCTACTCAGTGGCATACCGCCTGCTCAGAGGCGATCTGTGCCTGACGTATAAAGCCATGTCCAACCCGGAATTAATGGACATGCTGCACCTCAGAAAATCCAAATCCCATCGAGCCACGCTCGAGACTTGAACCTCAGCACTGAAATAAATAGGACATGCTGGAGGGACAGATTCATAACCCAGAGGCTCCCTTCACTCTGGAATAAAATCCCAGTCCAGGTTAGGCAGAGTCCCTCATTGACTCTCTCCAAGAGGAATCTTGATGAGTGGATGGGAGATCGTAGGTTTATCCCGGGTATCACTTCTGTGTCACTGTTAGACAGAGGCACAGTATACTAAACTCGAAAAAGGGCATAGCAAAATTCATTTAAAATGGGTGGCGAAAGCCAAACACACTCTGGCTAGGCTTATAAATGCCCTAGGGCAGATAGCCTAGTATGAACCTATGAACCTATGAACCTATGAACAAGCACCGGCAAAACATACACATAAATACACAAAAACATATTCGGAGGCACTAGGTACCAATCTGAAAAAGAAACAGTGCCCTCCAAAGCAGAGAAGCAAGCAACCTGCACCTCCAAACACAAGCCAGAAAACACATAATTCACCTCAGCAGTGTGCCTCACGACAGTCCCTAAGGCAAAACACCATACCCAACATGCTAGTAATAGGAGACTCTATAGTAAGGCACACAGATGTTCCACTCACCAGGCTGAACAAGGAGAGGGTTACTGTCAGCTGCCTTTCGGGTGCTAGGATCCGCCACATAACACAGGCACTTAGGTCACTCCAGAACAAGTACAAGTATGATGCTGTCATTGTACATGTTGGTGTGAATGATCTAAGACATACCTCCCTGGACTATATGAAAAGAGACATTGAGGAGCTCTCTGATCATGTAGCCCAATATGGTATGACCCTGACCTTGAGTAGCATACTACCGTCACCTAGAATGATACCACAATACAAAGACAAAATGATAAATTTCAACAATTGGCTAAGTTTCTGGTGTCATTCTAAGGGGATCCAGTGTCTGTCTGCCTGGGATGACATGATAGACAAGCCTCGCTGTTTCGCCAGAGATGGTTTGCACCTGTCACCCCTAGGCTTTCGAATACTGGCCAAGGCTCTTGCCGTCCCCATAGTGCCTTTTTCAGGCAAGGCTCAAAGGACAAACCAACCACCGTAACCAGCACAGGTAACCAAAAACTAAGGGTAAATGCTACTCAACGCCAGAAGTCTCAACCTCAAAATGCACGCACTCGAGGCACTCCTCAGTATGGAGAAAATCGATGTTTGTGCAGTGATGGAAACCTGGTTCAAGGCTCCAGAGAGCACCCCAGCACTTGCCAGGTTACAATTCATATCATATCTTCCGGCCTCAGTTACCGGATTGCAGTACAAAGGGTGGAGGTGTATCCATATTCATCAAGGATACCCACATCTCCAGGTTACTGGCGCAGCATGATGCCCAGGAGATCATCCATGCGCAACTATCATCAGGCAAAACCACATTTCAAGTCGTAGCCTGTTATAGATCTTCCACCATGTCCCAAGATGCTCACTCAGCATTCCTTGAGGCATTGGAAAATATAAAGGTCCTACCCAACACCATAATTTTGGGTGATTTCAACTACCCTGGTATAGACTGGGCGAACTACCAAAGTTCTAACTCCTATGCCCAGCGGTTCATAGAATTTAAAAATTCAAATGCCCTTGAACAACTGGTATGTTCTCCCACTAGAGGGGACAATATATTGGATTTAGTCATCACAAATATGGGCGCCCATTGTACCACACCCGTTATCACTCCCTTTCTGGTCAGATCAGACCACAAACTGATAACCCTAGACATCCTCACCCGTCCACCTCCCCCAGTCAAAGAACCCGTCTTAAAAAAACTTTCCAAAGCAAACTTCAAACTACTTGCATCCGAAGTGGAAAGCTTCAATATTCCCTTGCAGAAGGATAATGATATCCAGGATGCGGAATCCTACACCAAGGCACTCTGTATGCATCTTCAGGATTGCGTGGACTGTGCTATCCCAAGTAAAACCAAGACTTCTTCCTCAAGCAAGAAGAAACCAGTCTGGTGGACCTCGGCCATAAGCAAACTTTACAATAAAAGGAGGAGACTTATACAAAAAAAGGCCAAATCTCAAGTAGAAAAATCATCCCTGATCAGCATTAGTAAGAAATTGAGGGCCCTCATCAAGTCAACTAAAGCCAATTTCAAAAAGAAAGTTGCTAAGGATGCCAAGGATAACCATAAGGCCTTCTATGGTTATGTCAAAAACCTAAATGGCAATGCTCAGGTCTGTTCTGAGCTAGTACAAAATGGAACAAAATACACTGACCCCACTGACATTGCCAACATCTTGGCTGACAGGTTCAGTGCAAATTTCTCCCCCCCCCCCCACCACCTACAGGGCCTATTACTATTCCAGGGGCTTGTGTAACTCCAATTATTACTGATACGTTGGTTAATAAGGCTCTATCTAAAGCTAAAAACACTGCCTCCATGGGACCAGATGGTGTCCCGGGCTGTGTGATACGCGAGCTCCAAAATGAATTAACCCCACATCTGAATACCCTGTTCAGTCTCAGCCTCTCGACAGGATATGTACCTATAGAATGGCGCACAGCAACAGTGGTTCCACTGCACAACCGACCCTGGGAACTACCGACCAATAAGCCTGACCAGTCTGATTTGTAAGGCAATGGAGCGAATCATTATGGAACTCATAAATGGAGAGACTGGGAACCTCCAAACACTTGACCCCACACAGTTCGGATTCCTCAAGGGCAGATCATGCCTCCTGAACCTGGTGGACTTCTTTTTGATAGTTACTCAGGCTATAGATAAGGGAAAGGAGGTACATACGGCTTACCTTGACCTTGCTAAAGCATTTGCCACCATTCCCCATTCGGGTATTATTGATAAACTCACCAACCTGGGCATAAACCCTTACGTCACAAAATGGATCGCAAACTGGCTCTCTGACAGATTCCACAAAGTAAGAGTAGCGAGATCTATGTCCGAATCCAGACCAGTAATGAGCGGTGTGCCTCAGGGCTCTGTCCTGGGGCCCCTCCTGTTTGGCATATACTTCTCAGAAGTACAGGCAAGCACTGAAGGGCTGTGGCTGACCAAGTTTGCAGACGACTGCAAACTGGGTGCTATAATAGAGTCTCCGGCCGACATGGATATCCTCCAGAAGTGCCTTAACGAGACTGATGCATGGTGTCAAAGCCATGGTCTCAAGCTAAATGCTAAAAAATGCATAGTAATCCCCTTTGGAAAAAACAGAGTACCCGCAAACTACCACATAGGAGGTAACCCCCTGAAATCTGAAGCAGTAATAAGGGATCTAGGGACCCAAGTAGATAGTCAGCTTTCCTTTGATAACCATGTTGCCAAGGTGGTTAGAAAATCCTTCTATGTGACCCATCTGATCACAAAAGGGTTCGCATCAAGATCTAAGGATGTAATGGTGCCCCTCTACTCTTCCCTCATCAGACCCATTATTGAGTACAATGCACCAATTGGAATGTACCTGGCTAGGCATCTCCAGCAGCTGGAGAGACCACAGAGGTACCTCACTAAGAGGATTACTGGCCTCAAATAGTTACCCTATGCAGCACGATTGAAAAAACTAAGGCTTTTCTCTGTTGCGTACTGCCTTCTCAGAGGCGATCTCTGTCTAACATACAGAGCCATGTCCATCCCAGAACTGTTGAACATGCTCCATCTTAGCAAAACCAAATCCACTCGAGCTACACACTCTAGGGATATAAACCTCAGCACAACAATGAATAGAACATGCTGGAGGGATAGATTCCCTTAGCAAAGACTTCCCTTGCTATGGAACAAGGTCCCGATCTACATAAAACAGAGCCCCTCACTATCACTCTTCAAGAGGAACCTTGACGAGTGGATGGGTAACAGAAAGTTCACACCAGGGATCATACCAACAGCTCTACTAGATAGGGGCCAAGGGTACTAGCTGCTAGATCAAGGGCCTAGGGAACTAACCAAAGGCGGTGAATACCGCTGGCGTGGCTGGGCTAATATATGCCTTCGGGCAGATAGCCCAGTATCTACCTATGAACCTATGAGGAAGAAAAGTAATTTTAGAAAATGATTTCCTGTAAATGCTGGCAGAGAAAGTCCCATTCAACAGTTTGGCAAATTGCCCATTCAGAAAATCAATACAGCGCACAGCAGACTGTCATAACACTCTGAAATCATAAAAAAGACAGTGCTCTGTGCGCTACATTGATTTTTTTGGTACAAATTTTGCAAGGACCATTACAAGAATCAAAACATTGTTAGAGAGCAACTCAATTAATCTGCTCCCAAATGGGTTTAGGGCTTTGCTGACCTTACAGCTGACATGCATTTTAACTTTCAGCCAGGTACAACAGATGGCTTCTACACACTCCATCTTCATTTAGACCACAGCTTATAGTAGGAAAATTCTCTTCTTGTGCTGTGTGCAGCCCAGACATTAACAAGTCTTGATCTTTGGTACTAAGGTAAACTAAACTGCTAATTTTAAATAATCTTGTTTACTGATTCCAGCTCAGTTTTGCAATACCACTTGCTCAAGGACTACAAACATGGTAGTTGTTCTCACATCCTGAGCCATACCTCTCAACTGTCCAGATTTTCACAGAATGTCCAGATTTTTGGCTCGGTAGTTTTGGTTTGTTCCTCATAAAATTTGTGTTTTTCTGATAAATCACTGGGATGATCTGAGGATTGAAGTCACTAAATAATGATATACATTTGAGTTTCAGACTTCAAATCCTTCAGAAAATGTATGTTAAAACAAATCAGGTTACTCTAGCAATTTTCTAAGTTTATAAGAGCAATATTTAAAATATGTCCTTATTTATGGGCCTTTGTACCCCCATTTTGTCAGGCTTTGTCCACATTTCTTGCACTAAGAGGTTGAGAGGTATGATCCTGAATCTTCATACTGTTATGAAAAACATAGCCAACTTCATTTGTAGAAGGAAGAAGGCTGAAGGTAGGAGTAGAGTGATAGGTGGGGATCAGCAGTGGGACCCCACCAAAATAGTCCAGATTGAACCCAAAAAAATTGCTAAGGCCAGCCATGACTATAGGCATTTATACTTGGGTCAGTGTATCAAGTGCAATCATTCCTTTAGAATGTGTCTCTTTTAAAAGTAGCATTCTTGTTATTACCAATTTTCTCTGACAAGTATTTCCTGACATTTAGATTATGAGGTCTGACAATGCAGACATAGGGCATCCAATAATCTGGAAGGCCAGATAGTTTTGTATGATATTTTCTTACAATGTTTAGCAAATGGCCTTTGTATTAGCTTTTTCTTAATTTTTATTCTATACTGTTGTAGGCACGTAAAAATCTACTGCCAATCATTAGCAGACCGGAGTTCCGCTGTGGCAACCCCTAACCGGGAAAAGCCGAAAGACACAACAACAACTGTTGTAATTTGAAATAATGTTTTTTATCTGTTTCCTGTTTTTAACTAATCCCTTCTCTTGTTTTTCACTGGTCATATAACTTAACCACTTTATACCCATCTTCCCTCTGCATACCTTGTTCTGGTTCTACTTTTGATTGTGATTCTATCAGCATGCCAGCTCTGATTTCTGCTATGTATATATTTACTTATTGATATCTGTTTACTGGGGAAGTCCAACTGTGTAATAAATATCCATTTTCAGTGGAGGTCCATGGAGAAAAGCTCCAGACTGTTAAATAGCATCAACTAAAACAGTAGTTGTTGTTGTTGTGTCTTTTGGCTTTTCCCAGTTAGGGGTCGCTACAGCGGAACTCCGGTCCACTAATGATTGGCAGTAGATTTTTATGTGGCAAGTTGCCAGCTCTGACGCACAACCTTCAACGAAGGTACACCCATTCACGCAAGTCTCCACACAGAAGACGCTCTAGCTGAGAATCGAACCGGACAGAGTCTTACTGTGAGGCGACAATGCTACCGCAGCACCACCACCACTGGTATAGATTTTAATTATACATATAATTTGACAGTGGAATACATAGGATACAATAAAGTTTGAAGAGACACCAGTGATGTAATAATAAAAGAAAAAAATACAATTAAATATGACAATCAGTATATACAGAAGTATTTGAAGCAAAGTCTACTATGCTAGGAAATAATCAAAAAAGATCATACAAGCCCCCCCTAAGAATGGGGAGAGGGCAAGAGTTGAAAGGGTATAGATAGATAATATTATGAAAGGTTAGTCAGAATGTAAACGTATTTCTTGATAAAGATCATACAGGACAGGTGCACGGGCATAGCCATATCATAGGATCATAGGGGATTACTAGGCTATCAACCAGGAGGTCATTTTAAGCCTAGCCATTTCATCCCAATGTAATACCATAGAAATGCTAGTCAGTACACAAGATTGTATATAGTGATGACAGCCCATGTCCAGGAGGGTTGTGGGCTCTATCCCCAGTAAGAATTTACACTGCCCCATCCACTCATCCAGGTTCCTCTTGAACAGTGTCATAGAGGTGCTCTGTTTCACATGAATTGGTAGCCTGTTGCAAAGATGCGTCAGTTGCTGGGAGATAAAGCTATCCCTCCAGCATGTCCTATTTAAGCTGCAGGCCATATTTAGATCCCTGGAATGGGTAGCCCTAGTCCTGTTTGATTTACAGATATGCAGCAAGCTCATTAAGTTTGGGTCTTGGATTGCTCTGTAGGCCAGGCATAAGTCTCCCCTATGAAGTCTATATGATACAAAGTATAGTGGGACTTTAGTCGGTCTACTTAAGGCACATGCTGGAACCCCTTGATCTTCTTTGTTAGAAACCTCTCAGGTCTCTCTAATTGCTGTAAGTGCTTGGTACATACCAAATGGGGCGTTATACTCAACTATGGGCCCGATAAGTGCAGCGTATGGAGGGGGGTTAACTTCTTTTGCTCTCAAGATGATGCCTTTACTAATCAAGTGATCAAGTGTGCCACACAGAAAGCTGTTCTTACTACAGTACACACATGGTGGTCGAAGTTATGGTCACAGTCAACATGTGATCCCAGGACCCTTACCACTTCCTGGATACTTAGGGTATTGTGGTTGATTTAATAGTGTGAGGGGACATTAACTGTACTGAAGGAAATGATGATGCATTTCTTTGCATTCAGTTTGAGACCATGATAAATAAACCAGTCGTTGGTCTGCATGAGACCTTCCTGGAGTATACTGACATCATTTGGAGATTCAATGATTGCACCTACTTTGTAGGCATCTGCCAACCTGGTCATCCATAACCCCTTAGTTTTGACCTGAACTTCTGAAAAGTATGTACCAAACAGTAGGGGGCCCAGCACTGACCCCTGTGGCACCCCACTGGTAACAGATCTGCTGGTTGATTTGGAGTCACCCACTTTAATAGTGTGTCTGGTTTGTGAGCCAGTTGGCAATCCATCTTACAATGAAGGGTTTACATTCAGTTTGCTAAGTTTATTGGTAATGCCTGAATGTAGGATTGTGTCAAAAGCCTTTGACAGGTCAGGTCAAGGTATGCTGTGTGAACAGATTTGCCCTCATCAAATGCCTTGGTCACATTTTCAAAGAAATCCACCAGATTTAACAGGCAGGATCTGCCCTTCACGAAGCTGAATTGAATAGGATCCATGGTTTGGAGGTCACCAATGTTTTTATTTATGAAATCCATAATGATATGTTCCATGGCCTTACAGATGAGACTGTTCAGGGTTATGGGTCTGTAATTCCCTGGCTCTATTGCTAGGCCACCTTTGTGGAGTGGAATAACTGTTGCTGTTCTCCATTCTGCAGGAACAAAGCCCACGGTTAGGCTATGTTTGAGAAGGGTACTTAGTTGTGATGCTAGTTCATGTTTTAACCTGTTTAGAAGACAGCCTGGGACAATGTCTTCTGGCCCCATAGAGGCTGTGTTTTTTGTCTTGGACAAGGCTTTAAGGATCTGCTCTTCAGATATGTAGGGTGAGGGGTTTGGGGGAAAGATTATTCTAAGTTAGGAGGGGATAAGGGAGTGAAAATTTTCACCAGACCTATCCACTAGCAGGTTTGCTATCTCTGTGGGGTCAGTGTGTGTGATACCATTGGCCACTAGTTCTGCACATGCTTGGGTCCTACCCTTTAGGTTACATATGTAGCTGTAAAAGGCCTTATGGTTATCCTTCGCTGTACTTGTTAGGTTTCTCTCAAAGGAGCCATTGAAGGATTTGACAAGTTGTCTTATTTGTCTATTGAGGTTGAGGAGGGTGCTTTTCCATTGTTGGGGCCTTGCCTTTGTATTCTTGGACAGTAACGTTTTGCATTTATTGTAAACTTTGTTGATGCCAGATGTCCACCATGATAGCTTGTTTTTACTTGGGCCTCTGGCTTTGATTCTTTCTAGCACCGCCAAGTTTATACACTTATTCAAGTGACTGTACTGGGCTTTAGTATAAGCTTTGGTGTAGTTACCACTTCCAGCTTGGGTTGGTGCTTGGAATGCATTTATACCTTCACCCAGGAAGGTATAGTTTGCCTTGGTGAAGTTTTTCAGTCTGATTTCACCCTTTGTGAATTCTGGTGTTAGTGCCAACTCAAAAGTGACTGGTTTGTAGTCACTTTTAACTAATAAGGGTCCTACCAGTTGCAGCAGTACATCTGTTTGACTTGTTGGTGTCATATGTTACTGAGAAACTCTGAGAGAGGACTGAAATACACAGAGGCTTGATATAAGCGCTGATTGAATTTGGGATAGAGTTCTATAATTTGGCTATTCAGTGCGAGTATAGACTTTGTGCCATACTTTGTTTTGGTTTATAGATTTCAAGCAGGTTCAATAGTTCATTGTCACCTGCATATAGGCCAGTTGGTCAGTCAGATCACAAACTCCATAATAAATTGGTATACTCGAGGACCCATCCAGTAATCCAATTTAGTTAAAAAAAAACATTCACAGAACAAGATTGATGACTATAAAGTGGGACTCTAGTCCATAAAGTCACCTGCTCTTAAGGCCGTCCTTGACTCTTCTATTTTGTAACTGTAACCTGTTCCTTAAGTAGGCTTATTTGAATTCAAAAGTTTATATTTAATAAAACACAATATTTTTCATTACTATTCTCGAGGACCCATCCAGTAATCCAATTTAGTTTAAAAAAAACATTCACAGAACAAGATTGATGACTATAAAGTGGGACTCTAGTCCATAAAGTCACCTGCTCTTAAGGCCGTCCTTGACTCTTCTATTTTGTAACTGTAACCTGTTCCTTAAGTAGGCTTATTTGAATTCAAAAGTTTATATTTAATAAAACACAATATTTTTCATTACATAATCCATAAGCCACATACAGTTTTCTCTCAGGTACCTACAACTAATGGTATAAAGATCCAAGTTATCTCATTTTGAATGATACAACATATCTCTACACCCATTGATTCTTATAAATTTTCACTGTATACTCTCTGTGATGACCTTCCACCTCTGGGCCAGTAATCAATGAGACTCAGACCTCACCACTGGCACCTGTGGGGAACGTTCACTGACAGGATAACAGGTACACAGAGAGTATTTCCAGATGCAGCTCTCTGCATCAAGTGCAATTTCCCTTAAGAGCACACAGAGACCACAGTCAGTCCAGGTCTGGTTTCTTCCTCTTTCTTCAGATCCCCAATAAGACTCCCCACTGGCACAGCTATAGAGTTGAGATCTCAGCTGAGTGGCCAAGCCAAGGCCTCCAGCACCCTCTCTGTCCAACCAGTGCTTCGTGTCCCTGCCCAAGTAGCTGACACACATTCTGAGATTTGATTTACACACACACACACACACACACACACACACACACACACACACACACACACACCTGGGGAAGGCTGGCACAGGTTTACTAGCTATGGCCCCTTCTGCCCAGACTATAAGGTAGTTATGACTGCCACCAGACACTCCTGCCAGCTACCTTAAGGCTCTTCCAAGAGTACTCAATATACTGAGTGAAATTATTATTAATACAAAAGGCAGTTTGACCAAGAGCAAGATTGTTAGGAGTGGCCCACACAGTGTCACCAAATAAATATGCAAGTACTCTCAAAACTTAAACATCTCTACAAAGATCAGCCACAATGAAAGGTTTAAATATATTTAATAATAAATAATAAAAGAACAAAAAAATACTAAGTACATATTCACAGAGACATCAGCATTCAAAATCACAGGAAATATTTAAAATAACATTGAAGGACAGACTCAGACAAATAAAGAAAAAACAATATCTAAACTAAGCTTCACTATGTTCCTGGCTGAATCTAAGAGAATTATACTATTTCCTACTTACTTAATAGAGCAAGGCAGACAATGTGGTGAATGTTCCTTCTTGTTGTCAGGCCCAAGACAGAATACAGAATGCTCTGTCTCATTAAGAGACTTCTCAAAATACTATCTAATATTACTTATGGGATAGCTTGCAGAATGACATCACTTCTGGTCATCTGAATTCTAGTTCCCATGCAAACCCCCATTGTTGGAAGCTAGCAGGATTTAGCACCTACCTGTAAAAATACACACACAAGGGCTTTTGCTCATATCTGTGGCATGTGATAAAAGCCATAAAAGAATTTCATATCTCCATGCTTCCAGAGTAGCAATTAGTTCACCTCAAAGACAATATACCGAAAGCTTTCTAGTACAGACTTTGTGTCTCTGGTTACCTTGAAACCTGTGAGATAGCATCTTTATGGCCTAGCCCATTAAGTGATTTGATTTCAGATATATTTTAAAGTTTGCTGGGCTGGCTAACCTTCCAGTTTCCTCTGTTAAAACATATACATTTAAACAGTTACAATAGTGCACATACATTTCTATTCTCTCCAGTAGGGCACACTGTGGTTACATTTCAAACACAAGCACTTTACAAATCCCTTTTCAACACAAACATCTGTACAAATCAGTTTGATATACACATGACATACAGTTCTAATATATTTGTAATACAAGTATTTTGCATAAATCAGTTTGATATTCACAAATGGCATATAATTATTTACAAAATTCCAGCTAGCTGTGCTGGCAGTACCTCCTATCATCACACTCTCCAGTTCCAGTAGATCTTCATTATATATATATATATATATATATATATATATATATATATATATATATATATACAAACAACATATTATAATTTACAATAGGGAGGGCACAGAATGTAAACAGGCTTACTAGAAGAGAAGATTTTAGGAATTAAGCCAAATACTTTTAACATAGCTTTGGCTCTGAGCATTAGATCTAAATTTAAGTTTATTACTAACAATAGTTCCTAAGTCCTTATATTCTGACTGGTTTTGCAATCTAAACGGTCCCAGATTTACTTTAAGCCTACCATAGTTCTCCCAAAATAATGGACTGCACATATCCTTGTTAAATCTCAGTCCGGTTGGATTAAACCATAAATACACATTATTCAAATACTCATTAAAATGAACCACATCATCTGGATTGGTGATAGTAAAGCCTATTTTAATGTCATCTGTATATTTTTCCATTCAGGTTTTCATTGTAGTTGGAATAAATAAAACCATCAAATTAAAAAACACCAGTAACAAGACTGAACCCTGTGGACACCTTTATTAATTCCTACCCATTCTGAAGTATAACTTTCTAATCCAACCCTTTGTGGCTTTCCCAACAGCCATTTACCTACCTGTCAAATAATAAAGGGGTATGCATAGCATCTAAAATAATAGAATGAGATACACTATCAAACGCTTTTGATAGATCCAAATACACTACCATAACTGACATGTCCTTGTCAAGAGCTTCTGGCACTGGATTACTGAGTTCTACAAGATTGGTAAAAGTAGATCTGGTCTTCATAAAACAATGTTGGTTAAGATCTACTAAACATCACTGAATATCTCAGTTTAGTATCTGTAATATACACCATTCAAAACATTTCCCAACCAGTGTGGTCCTGTGGCCCTCCTTTGTGAAATGAGATAACATCAGCTAGTGTCCAACTGGCTGGACTCATACCAGAACACAACAAGTTGTTAAAAAGAAGTGTAATTGTTGTTGATATAAATTTAAAGAAAGAGACCCAAAACCACCCAGGAATATTATCTGGACACATATTACTTCCCTATTTAACATCACTCAATAAGGTTCTCACCATGTCCAAGCTGATAACAGGACAGTTTTGGTCTGTTTTGATTGATGTACCTGCTACAAGTCTATCATATACATTGGCTTTATCGGCTAAATACGTTTTATTAAACAAGATAGCCAATTCCACAACTGTATACATGGAATTACTATTAATTGATATAGGTCCAAAAACTTTATCCTGTTTACCTGAGTTTCTAATAATGAATACAGTTTTTTGATAGAAAAATAATTTACTAGATTTCATTCAAATTTACACTTAGCTTGATGCAATGATGAGTTCAATCTTGTATTTACTAAATTATAAGCTGTTTTTGTACTGTTGCTCTTATATTTCTTCCAAAGATCTAATTTTTTTCTTCCTCATCTTTTTTGTTTCTCTTAAGAGTGCAGAGTGCAATTTGGGAGATAGTGATGAAGTACTGAGGAGACAGAAGGGCAGGTAGAGGGGTTATGTAGTATTTTATAGGTTAGAAGTTGTTGCATATGGGCTAGTTGATGTAGGAGTTCTAACCAGTTGAGATCACATTATGCATTGCAATAATGAGCTCTACGTGGCAGGTTATCTGCAAATCTAACTATCTTATTATAGCATTGCTCCAGTTGTGATTTAACCGAGATCTGGATGTTAGTCAAAACTGGTGAGGGTAAAAGACAAGACTTAGCCAAGGTGATTCTACTAGAAGGAGTAAGGAATTTTTTTGCTTTTATACCCTCAAGCCAACTAGGATATTCACTCTCTGTATAACATACATATATATTCCATTTTGTCATTCAGTCTGGTGGTGCAGTGGTGCAGAGCATGCAGATTGTCAGCTGGGGTGCCTTCTGTGCAGAGTCTGCATGTCCTCCTTGTGGTCGTGTGGGTTTTCTCCGGGTGCTCTGGTTTCCTCCCATGTCCCAAAGACATGCTGCAGGTGGATTGGACACTGTAAATTGGCCCTAGGTGTAATTGTGTGCATGTGTGTGCCTTCTGTGAAAGACTGGGTGCTGGGCTGGCAACTCAGCACAGTAAAACTCTACCGCCAGTCGTTCTGCAGACTGTTGGTCCACTGTGGCAACCCCTAATGGGAAAAGCCGAAAGGAGAAGAAGAAGAAAATAATGTCATTTATCTATTGTGCTTACTCCTGGCTGAGACTGAAATAGATCCAGTCAGATCAGCACTCTATCCCAGTTAACAAATGCAAAATAAAATAAATAAAATAGGCTGTAAAAATGTCCAACCTCAAGTCTTAGGCTTTTGGGACTGGAATGTATTTGTTGGCTTGAGTCATAGCTATATTTTCATATTACATTTTACCAGCTACGTATGTTTATGGTTGAGCCAGACTTTACAGGTACCTCCTTTTGCTGGCAAAGCCACCTTAAAAATACAGTTACCCACAACTGTAGTCCACATATACTACCCTAGCTTAACGCAAGGTAAATGTGGTCTATGGTCACAGCTGAGTGACCAGTACACTGAGTTACCCCCATCAGTGTTCAGCAGTAGTGTTATTACAAACAGTTACTATCATTTACTCCTTTACAGTGAGATATATTATTTAACTTAGTGTCTTGCAATAACAGGGCAGCCAGGATATAATCCCACCACCCATATGCTTCTTTACCTCACTCAACAACTGCCTAGTCGTATCCATTTCAGTCACATCCCTCTATCTTACTTCACTTACACTTGTTGTCCTATATGATCTCCAGTAGATACTAATCATTAATTAGCAAAATTAAAATTATGATCCTAACTACTGTGTACACCACAAGCTCCTAGCAGGGAGGCCACAACCAAAGGCCTTAAAAATCAAGCATAACCTCACACTGAATGCTTAGTGTGCAAGCAGATTTTTCAATGGGTCGACTCTTCAAGAGTACCACCTACCCTCCCCCAACTCGAATGAAGTGGAACCTTGTCTATGGATACCTGAAGGTGGATGGATTCCAGGGCATCATCCTGTTTAACCAACGTAGAGTTGCATTGATTGATAACGTAGATAGAGATACCTCCATGTTTAACCTCTGTCTGTGCTGCTGTTGGTCTAAACATGTGAAAGATACTGTAGTCTTCCACTGCCAAAGTACTTTCTGTGGCTTTAAATCAAATCATGGTAGCAGCACATATGTCTACATTCTCCAGAGTGAGGAAGTAGGGTGTGGAGTTTCTTCTTTAGGCTCTGAGCATTGAACAGTAACACTTTAATGCTGGTTTGAGTTTTTTCTTTTTTTTTTCTTTGCTATGTTGTTATTTTGACATTGTCTAAAGAAGGCTCTAAGGGGTGGGTAAAGTTTTAGCCAATATCTGATAGCCCAAGGGTTACAGGTGCAGACCATCCTTAGCAAAGCAACATGGTCTGTTAGCCACATCCTCCAATGCTGATAGATATTGGAGTCCCCTGAAGTGACACCAGAAACTAAGCCAGTTATCAAAATCAGTCATTTTCTGTTCATACTGTGGCATCATCCTTGGTGAAGGTAGAATGCTGCTCAATGCAAGGCATGTACCTGTCTGTGACACATAGGTTCATAGGTTCTAAGGTGTGTACTAGGCTAATGGCCATGGAGCCTTTACAAGCCTAGCCCATAGGATTACCCTGGCATCGTGCCACCCGACATTTTTCCCAGTGCATCTGTCGAGTAGAGCCAGAGGAGTGATCCCCAGGGTGAATATTCAGAGATATCCATAATGTCTCATACATTTCAGATAATTTGCACCCACATGGACTATGATAGACTCATACTGGCACCTGTTGTGCAGAGACTTGAGTGTGTATGTGATAGTGCGGATCCTTGTTCTAGATAAGAAAATAATCATTTTCTCCTTGTTCAGCCTGGTGAGACAGGCATCTGTGTGTTGTACAATAGAATCTCCTATGACAAGAGTACTAGGTAAACTGTTTGTTTGCCTTATGGACTTTATTTGTAGGGGATCATGTAAGTTTATGTGAGGTGTTAAGGGTTGCTTCTGGTGAGTGCTTTAGTGATTACTGAGGATAGGTGTTATGATGACTTAGGATGCCTTTGAGGTATGGAGAGGTTTATTTTAAGTGCCTCAGCATAAGGTCTAGACTCTAAGTGTGTGGTTTACAGTACATGTGAAGGGTGCAGCGTGTTTGGTCTTGACAATCTTGTTTGTAAGTGAGATTTTTAACCACAAGAAAGTTATGAATGTACATCTCTTGCATACTGTCTTAGTTTCTTTAAAGATTAAAGATTGTCTCAGTATATGAGACAACTGCTACATTTTCTCAAGATGCCAATAACTACCAATCTGGCCACAGAGATATTAGGAAGTTGTAAATACATGTTGTTAGGACCTGTATAGGGGTTGGGCTGTTATGGTTTAGAGACATAGTTTTACAGGAATCACCTGAGTGGTGTGTAGGGTTGAGGGTAGATGTTAGTGCTACGATCTGTTAGGGCTGTTTGATGTGCTAATTAGTTGCCCCGAGTTTAGCTCCATGTAAAGCCTTCCTGTGTTCTAGTTTAAAGTCCTAAGTAAAAGATTTATAGGTTTGCTACTATAAAGGCAGGGTACTGCTAACCGCCACTGCATGAAGTTCCGCAAAAAAGTATCTAATTTATAACAGAAAGAAAAAAGCTGAAAACTAGCCAATAAATGACTACACTGAGTTCCCTAGAATGATTCCCAACTCAGAGAGACCCGATAAACTCCGGTCCGCTAATGATTGGCAGTAGACTTTCACGAACGCCGAGGTGCCAGCTCGACATCCAACCTTCAATGAAGGCACGCCCATTTACGCATGTCTTCTAAATGCCACCCAACCGCAGGGAGGATATGCAGACTCCACACAGAAGGCACTCCCTGCACTTCAGCTGAGAACTGAACGGGAGAACCTCTTGCTGTGAGGCAACAACGATACCACTGCACCACTGCAGCGTAAGTAGAATGGAGGAATACAATGCGAATAGAAAAGTAAGTATAAAACAAGCAGAAGCATATAAGATCTGTTATACTGCATACTATACTAAATGCACTACACTACACAGAAAATATTTAATTATTGCATTTGTTTACTGTGATGATCCAAATGGGTAGACAAGCTGCTCCTTTTCAGCAGAGGCCCAGGGAGAAATGCTCTACAATAAAATGAGTAAACAGTAAAACAATAGTTAATACATTTTAGACAATAGGTATAAATACATTTTAGATCAATGTAAGTTAGTCACAGTTTCATAACAGTTCTATAAACCTGATATGTCAACAGTACAAAGTAGAATAAAAATGTCATATGGTGTTATATTTGAGGACAAGAAAATTATTTATTATTGACATATAATGCAGTTTGTTACAAAGTTTTATGGCAGAAAAACTTTTGTAAATCGTTGATAATAACCGTAGGAGGTTCTTTGAAGTACAAAGAGCAGCTGACCAGATGTGGTCTTGCCAGGAGTATGAGAGCCACTTAGTGAATAAGACAGGCTACAGAGAGAGTACAGAGTCCCTGAAAAAGAATCTGAGAGAGACATCATTTAGTCTTTTCCAGGAGAGGTGCAAGAACATAGCCAAGTGCTTTTAGTGTTCCTTTAAGTATAGTTTGAAAGACTTATTGTTTCTAATATTCTTAAGGCAGAGACAGAAAAAGATATTGGGATTCCAGGTTTTAGAGACAGAAGAGGAGTATAGGATGTCTCCGGCAGTATCATTTGATTTACTTACCGTCAACAATATTTTGTCAGTAGAGTGTAGTGGTCTTTTGGGACTGAAGAGTTAAGGAATATTCTTTAGACACGGGCATTTGTTTGGGTCATATATGACCTTATGTGTTGTGAGAAACTGTGAGCAGGTTAAATAACGTTTTAATTCCAGCCACTGAAGTCACTTTACTGTGAGGTATTGATATGTCCTATAATGACGTCTGGCAGCAAATTTTGCAATTTTATTATACTCAGATCAAGTAAGGAGGGTTGATTGGATTGTAAATTGATAAGTATGATAGCTGCGTACAGGAGACTAAAGACGAGAGGAGATGAGGCAATGCTTATCGTAGCCTGCTCTGTTAGGCAGGGTTTAGCTCTGTAGAGGGCTCCTAATTTTTGATGGGTTTTCTTTACAGCCTGTTTTATTTGGTGGTAGAATTTTAGGTTTTCATCATGGTAACCCCTAGTAGTTTGATGGGGGTTACCACTTCTACTTAGGTATTGTTTGATGATAGAACTGAGAAAGAAATTTTTTGGTCAGATAGTTGTTTAGGGATGAATAAGGTAAGTTTGGAATTTTGGGGGGTTTAGAAGGAGCTGAGTCAGTTACCCAAGCCTCAATCTGTGAGATATCCTCTTGGGTGTATTGCTGTAGTTTAACCATGTTTTTGTCATAACAGATGATTGTGGAATTGTCCGTGCATTGGATAATGGTTGTTTGTTTGGTTGCTAATTGCAGGTCATTAATTAGTATATTAAAACATTGTGGAGCTAATGTAGAGTCTTAAGGGACTCCCAGGGCTACTGGGAGAAAGGAAGAGATGTTTTGCTACTTCACAGCTTGTTGTCTGTTTGACAGGTAACTGTTAGAACCAAAATAGTGGAAGTTTATCAAGGCCTAGAGAAGACAATCTTGTACAGTAATGTTTGGTGTGACACCATGTTGAAAGCTTTGGACAGATGAAGAAATATGGAAGAGACAATGTTATTGTTGTTTCTGCTTTGATTTACTGCTTTAACAAAGTTTATTAGTGCACTGGTGGGGTCTATATTGCGACATTGAACGCTTAAAACAGCGAACGATGTTACATCGACACATTTTCAGCGAAAGCTGAAAATGTCGAATCCATAGAACAGCGATTTATTTCCTAGGGAAAGAAATCGCTGTTCCAACCCCTGCAAAAAAAAAAAACATTACACACTTCCAAACACATACACACATACCCAATCCTAATTATACCCCCCCAAAAAACAGTAAACTATATACACATATGCACATAACCCAAACATACAGTTAACGAAAAAAAAACAGTAAACATTTTAAACCATATGCAGTTACCTTAACCCGCACCCTAACCCTAAGGTCAGTAACTCTCACACATTTACATAAACAGCTCCAAACACATGCACACTTACCGTAACCCTACTTCTACCCCCACCAAAACATAAGTAAACAACTGAAAACACATACACACGTAACTCAACCATACATTTAACACAAAATATAAAACAGTAAACACTTTCATACATATGCACTTACCTTAACCCGCACCCTAACCCTAAGGTCAGTAACTGTTGTACAATCACGCTCGGGAGCTATACCGGACAAGGGACCACACTACACTTCAAAACACGGCAAAACAACAAAGCGGTCAAGCAACTTTCTTCCCAGGGAAAGAATTCACTGAACAGCCACTTCACTGTTTTGCCTGTTCGCTCTACATGTGTCGACGAAAACACATTCGACATAATGCATTTTCATTGTACTCATAGGAACCCCACTGGTGCTGTGATGTGAATGGAAACCATTCTGTGTAGGGGAGAGTAGTGAGCTTGTAGGAGAAAGTAGTCAGTTTTTAATAATGTAAGTAAAAACTTGGTATTGTATACACTTTTCACGTATTTTAGACAGAAGAGATAGGATGTCTATGGGCCTATAATTGGACAGGTCAGTGGAGTTTCTACCCTTATGTAAGGAAAATATGCAGGATTTTTTCCACAGAGTGGGAACATAGCTTTCCTTGATATATCAGTTTTCTAAGATGTACACAGGGTATGCCAGAGCATCTTAAGCTATTTTGATGTATTCTGCTGATAAGTTGTCGGGGGCAAGTGTGGTAGATTTCAAAGTTTTAAGTAGTTTTCTGATAGTGAATGTTGGGATAGGTTGAAGTTTGAGAGTTTGGGAATGAGCTGTGGGGTCTGGAGGTGTTATACCGGTTGTAGAAGATTGTGGGTAAGAGAGACAGGCAACTGGATTTACAAAGTGTGAGTTAAATTGCTTAGCAAAGGAGTCTCCTGGCTCATCAGTTTTGGGGCTAGGATCATGTGGGCTGGATTTAAAAGTTTGATGGTTGACCAGAACATTTATTTATTTATTTAACATTTGTTTACTGGGAATGTCCTACTGGGACAGAGTCCATTTTCAGTGGAGACCTGAGGAGAAATGCTCCAGACGCATGTCTTTGGAATGTAGGAGGAAACCAGAGCACCTGGAGGAAACTCATGCAAATGCAGGGAGGACATGCAGACTCTGCACAGATGGCACCCCAGCCGAGAATCAAACTAATATCTTAGGGTTGTTCTGATTTACTATTCGTAATTCTATATAGTAGTTTTGTTTGGGGTTTTTTTTGTTTTTTTTTGTTAGATTGGATTTTGGTTTTAGTAATATTTCTAATTTGATTGCATTTCTGTTTGTTGGTATCAGTACTGGATTTTTTTTCCAGGTTCTCCTTGCCTTTCATGAGCTGTTTAATTTCCTTTTCTAGGAAGGTGGGTTTGATTTAATTATTTTGGTTCTTAAGGGTGCAGCCTTATTTAGTATTTTTAGAAATGCTGGGTTAAATACTGCTACTGCTTCATCTAAAACTGACTGCGTTTAGCACCTCCCAGTTTATTAATTTTAAGTTTGTAATAGAAGTGTCTATGATGAAGGTGAAGACGTTGCGAGCAAGGTTGTAGTGATTGTTGTTTTTGGTTATGAATGTGCTCTAATACTGCATGAATAGGCAGGTGGTCACTAAGGGTGTCAGAAATAGTATTGACATAGTTTATTTTGTATAGTTTATTTGTAAGGATCGAATCAAAGATGGAATCCCTTTAGGTGGATTTTTTGAATCTGGTAGAAGTAGAGATGAGTTGGGTAAGCCCATATAAGTTTATAGCATTTGTAGGGTTTTCTTTATCTATGGCCTGCCAATCAATATTCATGTCTCCTAATATGGTTTCTTGAGAGATATTGGTTGACTTCCAGGAGAGAGAAATTCTTGAGCAGCATTTATGTTATTACCAGGGGGGTATGTAGCCATCTATCAGGCAGAAGTTCTTGTGGGTGTTCATTTTGAGAGAAGGTACAAGTATTTTGGCATTTTGACATGGGGAAGGGTTTTATGGGTGTAGGGAGATAATGGCGTTACTTTTGTAGATGATGGCTATCCTGCCCCTTTTTGTATGAGTCCTGCCTAGTCTTAGAATATTGTATCCAGGCTGTAATATCTCATTATCCTTTATATCGTGTGAGCCAGGATTCAGTGACGACTGCTATGTCTAGACTGTAATATGCTCTCCAGGCATGTAATTCTGGCAATTTGTTATGAATACTTCTGAGGTTACTTGAAAAGAGGTTAAGGCCAAAGAGCTGTTCTAGCAGTGGTTATTAAGCAGGGTTATTTTGGAGGTTAGTGGAATTTCTGTGTTTAGAATACTTGTTTTGGGTATGGATTAGTGTGGATATCAACAGAATATTTTAGATACAGTAAAAAGAAGGTATGGGGTGGGATTGCTCACTTTTCAGCATGGGTATGATGACTAGTTCATGCAGGGAGGAGTTTTAGTACAGGTACCTATTCTTAAAAAGGCTCAATATTTGATGTATTGTAAAGGGAGTGTGCAATAATGAAGCTGTGTTAATGGGGAGTGAATGGCAATATGGTGTCGACTGAGATAGCTTTTAGGTAGGGGATATTGGTAGGATGTAAATTGGGTTAAGTATACGGGAGGAAAAAAGTATGAGTAAGTGAGGGAACCGCATATCCAAGAGGAGCGTTGTAGTGTTGTAAAAAAGAGCTCATTGTTCCCCTCTACTCGACACTCATTAGACCCATTATAGAGTACAACGCCCCTTTTGGAATGTACCTCACAAGACATCTGCAGCAGCTGGAAAGGCCACAGAAGTAACTCACAAAGAGGATTACTGGCCTCAAACAGATGCCCTACACTGACCATCTCAAAAAACTCCAGCTTTACTCAGTAGCATATCGCCTACTCCGAGGTGATTTCTGCCTAACATATAAAGCTATGTCAAACCCAGAGCTGTTGGACATGCTACACCTAAAGAAATCCCAATCCCTCCAAGTTACATGGTCTAGGGACCTAAACCTTGTCACCACAATGAACAGGACATGCTGGAGGGATAGATTCCTGCCCCAGCGACTTCCCATACTCTGGAACAGGCTACCCATCTATGTCAAGCAAAGGTCTTCATTAGCACTCTTCAAGAAAAATCTTGATGAGTGTATGGGAAATAGGAAATACACCTCAGGGATCACTTCTGTGTGTCTGCTCGACAGTGGCACAGGAAAATAACTTTCTTGGGTGGTGTATGCCAGGGAACCTTGTTGGCTAGGCTTACGTAGGCCCTTGGGCCGATAGCCTAGTACCTACCTATCTAGAGTGACAAATTAAGTAGGAAGGTAAAAGAAGTATAAAACAGTAGAAAGGAATAGGAAAAGTGAAAAGGCAGTATGGAAACAGAAGGGGACAAAATATAGAGATGGATGAAAGATGAGATGGCAGTGGTATATTTGAGAAGAGCTTTAGTGTGGAGTTGGTGTACTCAGTTTTCAATGGTGAACAGAGCGGGTTTCCCTTCCCTCTAGACAACTGACTGGAGAGGTGTTAGACAAGGGAGCAATAATCAATAGTAACCAATAATAGCAGACAAAGTTCTTTGTTTTGAACTGGAAAAATGTTTATAAATAATTTACATAAAAGTATTGTCTTCAGATAGATGTTCCAACTGCGAACTTTACTGTTACATAAATTATGGAGCTATTTACTTGCTGGAAAATGTATACAGAACAATAAAAATAAAAACATACTTTTTTATCTTAGGATGAGAGCTCTGAGTTTATGGTGACCCACGCACAGATACTGGCTCAGAACTTATTTTATTTATTTATTTTACATTTGTTTACCGGGATAGTCCGACTGGGCTAGTAGCCCATTTTCAGCGGAGGCCCGGGGAGAAAAGCCCCAAAGATAGTTACATACATAGTAGATAGATTGTACAAGCAAGATATAAACATTTACAAGGTAGATATAAACATTTAAAACTCATAATAAAATGAAACATGGCGAAATTAGATTAAAAAAATAGCAATATAGCTAAACATTATTATCAATCATATACACATATAACATAACATAATACTAGGAAAAAAAATCCGTTACTATATGGCAACCTGGTAGTACAGTGGGAAGTGAAATAAGAAAGAGGAGTTTAGCCAGGTGTAATACAGGTGCAGAGCCAGTTATTAAGGAAGTGTTGTCTGAGTAGTTGTTTAAACATGAAGTTGGTGGGGGTAGTGAGTATGTATTCTGGGACTGAGTTCCAGGTTTTTGCAATGTGATTAGCAAATAGAGAGTCACCAAATGAGTTGTAAGATTTATGTGTTTGTAGAAGTAGTTTGTTGGATGTTCGGAGTGTATGTGATGCGTGGTAGGGTTGGACAAGATTTATTAGTGAAGGACAGGTATCTGGTTGAAAAATGATGTTATGAGCAATTGTCAGTTGAGAAGTCCTTGGTCAATTGTGATTGTTTCTTAACACATACTTGTCTTGCTTTGTGATTGTTTCCAGCCCCTCATACAAGAACCTAACAGGGTCTCTACCCGCTTTGCTCCCCACCCTGCCCCCTATTTCCTCCCGCCCCCAGTGGTCACACCTTTATTGCACTCAAACCCCTCCCATCTTTCAAATAGCCAACCACAGCGCTAACCCAACACTACCTCCTCCATATTCCCTCTACTATCACACCTCCTCAACTGACATGTACAAGAATACCTTTCCTTTGCTCACTGCATGCACTCTCCTTGCATATCTTACATCCTACCAGAAGCTCCATCATTCCCCCACTCAACCACTACCACTGTACTACTACTCACACCACCACTCATGTCTCACCCTCACTCAGCTCCCCTCCCACCAACTCAAGAACCATCCCTATGCAGCCCCCACATATTCTACCAACTATATTACTCAAACATAAAGCATCCCTACAACTTAACATAGTAACCCTCCCACCATACCTATTACCCACAGAGCACAATCATAAAGTTTCCCTTATAAACAAACACATTCAAAAACTGAGAAAACTAATAACCTCATGCATATCAAAACTAGCCCTAAGTGGAGACATCCACCCCAACCCTGGCCCTACCATCTCCAACCCCAATCCTCATAATCAGACTAGAAACCACAACTTCTCCCATATTACAGCCAATAGAAAGCCAAGTGACTTCCTTCTACTAAGCCTAAATATTAGAAGTATATCCAACAAAGTCCATGAACACCATGCCACCATAGACTTATACTCCCCAGATATAGTCATCCTGACAGAAACCTGGCTAAAACCTCACATTACCAGTGAGCAAATACTGCCTACAGGTTACGGCATACTAAGAGTAGACCGGCTAAACAAAAAAGGAGGTGGTGTAGCTATAATATTTAAACAGCATCTAAACATACAGATCTTAAAATCATCAGCTCCACAAATAGGCAATGAAGAAATAATATATACCAACCTCAAAATTAACCAAAACAAAACCATCAACATAATTGGATGCTACTTCCCACCTGGCCAAAACATCCCTCCACTAGAAAACCTCCTCAGCTGGTCTACCCACCATCTCCCCCAAGAAACTATCATCGTAGGTGATTTCAATATTGACTGGCAATCCTGTTCTGGCAACAATCCAACCCATCATGTACACTTTCATGGCTTCACCCAACTAGTCCAGTCACCAACAAGGATAAATAAAAATTCCAGCAAGCACACTACCCTGGATTGGATACTAGTCAGTAAGAACCCCCAGTCATATATAACAGGCTGCTTATCAGATAGCCTCAGTGATCACTCCCCTACATTCCTACTCAAAAAATACCTGCACCAAGCTAAACCTGTCATCTATCGTCAAATACGTAAAAAAATAAACTTTAACCCACTCACATTAATCTCATCCCTCAAAGAATGTAACTGGCATGCTCTAAAGTACCTGAGTCTAGATGACACAGTTGAATTTTTTAATACTACCTTCCTGAACATCCTTAATTACCATGCCCCCATAAGATTTTCCAGAACCAAAGCACAACACTCCCCATGGCTACAGAAAACCACTAAGTCAGAAATGAAAAACAGGGATAAAGCCTGGGAGCACTGGGACAAAACCAAAACCCCCGCAGCTAGACAGAAATTCCTAGAACTACGCAATAGAGTCAAAAAGCTAATAAAACGGGACAAATTCCAATACTACCAGTCTGCCCTAGACTCCTCACAACACAGCCCCAAACAATTCTGGTCCTCCATAAACTCCATCCTCCACCCAGGTAAAGTCAGTACCCCTCCTCCTAACATCCCTCACTCCTCAGAAAATATTGCTACCTCATTCAACACACACTTCACCCAAACCATACTATCACTAGCTAGACAACACAACCCCCCTCCCCTCCAACCCACACCTTCAACTAGTAATCTCCCCACTGCCTTCTCTTTTTCTCCTGTATCTACCTCCAACATAAAAAACTCTTAACTAAACTTAAACCCACCAAATTAGCAGCAGACAACCTCCCAAGTGAATACCTACAAATCGCAGCTGATGCTCTGGCCTACCCAGTATCCATCTTGATTAACCGATCTCTGTCAGAAAGTTACATTCCCACATTGTGGAAAGTCTCACATATAATTCCCCTCCACAAAGGCGGACCCTCTGCAGAACTAACCAGTTACCACCCCATAGCTATTCTCTCTCCACTCTCCAAAATACTAGAGAGATGCATACACTCTCAGGTCTCACACTACCTTCTTACTAACAACCTCCTTTCCAGTACTCAGCATGGTTTCCGACCAAACCATAGCACCACCACTGCCTTACTCTCCTTTACTAACACTATCCTTCAGCATAAAACAATGGCTATCTCTCCTCTGCTACTTTCCTAGACCTATCTAAAGCATTTGACATGGTCCCGCACAAACAACTTATCTCTGTCCTCAATAACCTATCCTTCTCACAATCAGTCACCAACTGGTTTCAGAGTTAGCTGTCTGACCGCCAACAATCCGTTGTATGGCAGAATGACATATCTCCCCAACTACCTGTCTCCATAGGGGTTCCCCAAGGATCCATCCTTGAACCCCTACTTTTCTCTGTTTACACTAATAATCAAGCCTCTACCACCAAACATGGCACACTCATCCAATACGCAGATGACTCAACCATCATCTGCTCAGCCCAGTCCCTACCCAAACTGCAAAAAGTCACACAGGAAGCCTTTTCCTCTGTTGAAACATGGTTATCCAATGCCCAATTAATACTCAACCCAAACAAAACTAAACTACTCATCTTCCAACCCACCAAACATACTCAAAACAACTCTCACTTTAACATCACAGCAAAAGACACCACCACTATATACTCAACTGAACACACCAAATTGCTAGGAGTGGAAATAGACAATAAACTAAAATTTGATATTCACATATCCATGACCATAAAAAAAGTCCACAAAAAACTAGGAGCATTATACAGAAATAAACAATTTCTCACCAAAGCAGCAAAGATTTCAATAGCAAATTCCCACCTTATCTCCACCCTACTTTATGCCTCTCCAGTATATACCAACCTAAGGCAATGTGATCTAAACAAGCTAGAGACCTACTACAACAAAATCGCCAAATAAGCCACAGGGGGATCCTACCATAGTCACCACTGTCTCTCACTTGCTGAACTGGGCTGGCTTGAACTCCCTCACCTCCTTCAGTGGTATCAACTCTCACTCGCCCACAAACTAGTAAACCATCCACTAAATGTCCCATCCCTCCAGAATCTACTCCAACCCTATCGCACCACCAGACCACTAAGATCCAGCAACAAAAATCACTTGCAGATCACTAAAGCCAATAACTCTGCTGGTGAAGCACTATTCTCTTGCGCCATATCCAAATTATGGAACTCACTCCCACCCACAATTACCTCCGTACCATCATGCACCAACTTCAAAACTTTATTAAAAGCGCACCTAAAAACATGCTGGCTATGCCCTTGCAACTCACACTCTAATATCATCCACCCCATCCAACTACTACCTTTCTTTCACCTCCACTAACTACCTTGATGATAGCAAGCTCAGATGCTCATAAGCCTAGTACTTATTATACAGCAGGAACTTCTCATTGTTACATTTGTTAATGCCTGTTATGTACTTCACAGATAAAGATTCTACTTGTCTACTGATGTACTATGTTCTTCATCTGTAAATATGTTATAAGTAATTTCTATGTAAATTGTTAATCGCTATGTAATCCAATGTAACTACTGTCTGTTTATTTTACTGTGGAGCTTTTCTCCCCGGGCCTCCGCTGAAAATGGACTCACGTCCAGTCGGACACTCCCGGTCAACAAATTTAAATAAATAAATAAGTGTTAGAAGATGTGGGATTTGCCTGCAATTCTAAATTTGGGGATTTTAATTTTAAATGAGGGAAAAGGTTTAAAATTTGGGGAGAAGTTGAGTTTGGCAAGCCATTTTATGAAAGGGGGTGTTAGCATTGGGCCAACTTTATAGTATTTTTTGATTTTAAGGGTGTGTTTTCTCTTTGGCACTTTGGATTTTAAGTTTGGACGTGGTTTATTTGGTGATAAAAGTTGGGGGGGAAAAAGGGCAGTTTTATTTTGTTAAAAAATGTTTGTTTTGTTTGGGGGTTTGATAGGGCCCCCAAATGTTTTTTGAGGGGGTTTTGGGGTTTTTTAAATTAGTTTGGATGGGGGGGTGCAAAATATGTAAGTAAGATTTGCAAGTACTGAGGGGGGGGGAAAATAGTAAAGTGAAGAAGAGTAAGGGGAAGCCCTTTTACACCAATTAAAGGTAGGGAGGGGATAAGAAGCCCCTTTAACAGTTTGTGAATTGATGGACTGTCAAAGGCTACTGGAAAAAAATTGAAGACAAGTATTGTGTTTTTGATGGAAAATGTAAACTTTAGAATGTTAAAAATATGGCAAGGGTTTTTTGTTTTTTTGGGGTAGGTATTTTAAATTTGAAGGTGGGGTTTTTTTTCAAAATTTTTGTTGGGGGGTAAATTTTTTGAGTGGAAAATTGGGGGGTCCTTTTTTTTTTGCAAAAGAATATAAAACTTCTTTGTTGGTTTTAAACTGTAGGGTTCCTTTAGAAAATGATGATTTTAGATTTTAATCGTTTAGGTAAAATAAAAATTTATGGGAAAAAGGAAAAAGGTGGTAAGAAGAAAAATTTTTTAGTTGATGAAAAAGAGTGGTTTTGGTTTTAAAAAAGTTTTTAGATTAGGGATGGGTTTAAAAAAGAAGGTGGGGATGGGTAAGAAAGTGGGTGATTGAAGTGGTTATGTTATTTAGAAGGGTGGGGGTTTGAGAAAGTGTGTTAATTTGGCTGCAAGATTTTCTTTTGTTATTAAAAGGGGGGGGTTTGGAGGGGAAATTATTTTGGCCTCCCGAAATTTTTGGATTTTTATTTGTGTTTATTGAGGAGACAAAATTTTTTTTGGGGTTTATTTTTGGGGAAAATTTTTTCTGATGTAATATCGGGGAAAAGGTTTTAGTGGATTTTGCTTTGTAGTTTATTTTTTGTTTTTGTTTAAGTTTCTTTTGGGTTAACCAAAAGGAAGTGCATTTTAAGGTTAAATTTGGTAAAAAAGGAATTAAAGATACAAGGATTTTGAGGGAATGTATAATTCATTTTGTTTGGGGGTTAAAAATTGCGAAAAGTTTTTTTTTTTAATTTTTTTATAAACATTTTGAGAAGTTTTTTTTTGATTGGTGGTGGGGGGGTTCACTAAATAATTGGGGGAAAGCTTGGGGCAAATCTGGGGGTTAAAAGAACCCCTTTGTTTAAGTTTGTTTTAAAGTTGAATCATGGGGTCGTTAATAGCCAAATAGGGTTTTAAAATTTTTAATGTAACATGAGGTCCGTCTTTAAACATCTAAGATTAATTTTTTTGAAAAAAAATCCCCTCTTAAGGGCCCCTGGGGCTTGTCTTCCCCCCCTAAAACCCTTTTAATACAACGTCCCCCTTTACACTTTTCTTTTTTGAAACAGCGTTAACTTTGCCAACAACCCCCAAGTTTAACTGGGGAATTTTCTTCTTTAAAAAAATCATCCGGGTCTGTGCTGAAACAGCAAAAACCAACTACCGGACCAAACACCCCCAAAACCCCAACAAACCCCCCCCCCCCCACCCCACCCCACAAAACAACACAACAAAAAACAACACAACTCTTCCATTTCCTTTTCCCTTTTTAAATGGTAAATGACTACGTTGGTTTTTAAATGGAAAGTCCTAACAATTATCCTGTTTTTCCATAGAAAGGGAAGGGAAAGCTTGTTTTAACACCTTGGTCAATTTGGGGTTTTTTTAAAAAAATTACTTTGCGGCCATTTAAAAACAAAAACCCTTCACACCTTTTTCATTAAGAAACCCGTTAATAAAAAAACCTTAGGACCATTTTTAAAATCAAACCCCCCTTGCACTACAGGGGTTTAACAAAACCCGCTATTTTTCCCGCCCCCTAAAACAAATAAAATCCTCCAGCCCAAAAAACACTACCCCCTCCCCCCCTCCCCTATTTTAATTTCCCCCCTTTATTACACCCCAAAATCCTTCCAATGCCCCCCTCCCCCTACCTCCTCCCCCATCATCCCCTCCCAAATAACATGTACAACATTACCCTCATGCTCACCTCCTTGCTTCTTCACCACCAAACTCCATCACCCCACCCAAACCCCACCACTTATACTACTACATCCCACCATGTTCCCCTCCCACTCCTCCCCCCAATCAAAATCCCTATACCCCCCCCCAAATTTTAAACTAATTTTAACTAAAAAATCCCCCAAAATTTCTAGTAACCCCCCCCCCAACCTTTCCCACAACCAACAAAATTTTCCCATAAACAAAAAATTAAAACAAAAACTTCCTATCAACAAAAAGCCCAAGTGGGGCTCCCCCCAATGGAATTCCCCAACCCCCCTCCCATAATCAATGAAAACCCCAAAAGCTCCCAAAAACACCAAAGAAACCGTACCCTTTTACAATAAAGTTAAACCCAAAAAGTCCTAATCCATCCAAAGACTTGTACCCCAAAATAGCATTAAAACCGGGTAAAACCTCAATTAATACAAAACTCCCAAGGAGAATAAATAACCTAAAAAAAAAACATAATAATTAAAAAAATATCACCGCAAAACATCCTCCACAAAACTAAAAAATTTAACCAACCTCAAAAAAAAAAAAAAAATAAATAATTGGGTGATTTCCCCCCGGCCAAAAAAAACCCCCCTAGAAAAACCCCCTTTACTTCACCCCCCCCTCCCCCAAGAAATAAATTTTTTTTGGGGCAAATTTTTTGGAAACCCGTTTTGGAAACCCCCATCATTAAACCCCCGGCTTACCCCAATAGTCCAGTGCCCCAATAAAAAAAAATCCCAACAACTACCCCGGATTTCATAGTAAACCCCCCAATTAACCTCTTATCAAAACTCAGGGAATAACTTCCCCTCAAAAAAAAACCCATCCAAACTAAATTATCTACCTCCAAATCTAAAAACTAAACTTTAACCCACCCCACTCCATCCCCCAAAGAAAACTATCCCAAAGACCCCGTTTTTCCGGGGAATTTTAACCACCCCGAATCCTTAAACTCCCCCTAAAATTTAGAAAAAGACAATCCCCCTCTACAGCCCCTAATCTAAAAACAGGGAAAACCCGGGGCCTGGGGAAAAAAAACCCCAACAGGAAAATTCCTGCTAAAAATCAAAACTAAAAAAGGACAAAATTCCCAAACACCCCTCCCAACCCTACAACACAGCCCCAAACAACTTTCCCCCAACCCACCTCCCCCCAGGGAAATCAAACCCTCTCCTCTCCCCCACTCCTCAAAAAAAACCCCTTAACCAAACTTACCCAAAACCCAATAACCAGCAAACAACCCCCTTCCCAAAACCTTAACTTTCTCCCCCCTCCTTTTTTTTCTCCTGTATATCCAAAATAAAAAACTTAAATAAATTCCCCCAAAAGGCGACCCTCCCAGGGGAAAACCCAAATCGCCTGATCTCTCCCCCAATCCAGATTAACCCCTCTCCAAAATTTTTCCCCCCTTTAAAATCTCACATTTTCCCCCCAAAAGGGACCCCTGCAAAATCCTTAAACCCCTAGCTACCCTTCTTCTCCTCTGAAATCTAACTCTAGGGTTACATTTCACAACAACCTCCTTTCCTATACATTTTCCACCAAACCAAACACCAACTGTTATTCCCCTTTTCAACAATCCTTGATAAAAAAAGGCATTCTCCCCTACTTTCCTAGTTCAAAAATTTCATTACCCAAATTTCTCTTCCAATAACCCACCTTTTCACAACAGCACCAAATTTTCAGATTACCCTACCCCCAACCGTTTACAAATGCAATTTCCCCCCAAAACCCTTTCCTGGGGGTTCCCCGGTATCCGGGCCCCATTTCTCAACAATAACTACCTCTCCACCAAAAAACAAAAAAAATTTACTAACCCTCACGCCAGCCCCCCCCTACCCAAAATGAAAACACCAAATTTTTTTGTTTAAAAGGATACCCAATTAAAATCAACCCCAAAAAAAAAAAATCCACCCAACCCCCCCCAAAATACAAAAAAACAATCTCACAAAACCCGCAAAGAAACCCCCAAAAATCCCAACTAAAACACCAAAAATTTGGGTAAAAAAAAAAAACTAAAATTTGATTTACAACCAGACCAAAAAATCCCCAAAAACAGGGCATTTACAAAAAACAATTTCTCACCGCGAAAGTTTTGAAATTCCCACCTTTCTCCCCCCTATTTATCCCTCCCTATAACCAACCAACAATTTTCAAAAAAACCAGAACCCCTCAACAAAAACACCAAACCCCAGGGGTCCACCAAACCCCTTCCTTTACTTGCAACTGGGGTGGTTTAACCCCTCCCTCCTTCATTTTAACCCCACTCCCCCAAAAATAAAACCTCCACAAATGCCCACCCCCCAAATTATAACCCTAACCCGCCCTAAGCCGCAACCACTTAATCATAAAACCAAAAACCCTTAACCTTTCTTTCCTCCAAATTTTGGAATATCCCCCCCACAATTCCATCCCCCACCAATTCAAAACTTTATTAAAACATAAAAAAGCGGTATGCCCCTTCAATATCTAATTTCCACCCCCCCAATACTATTTCTTTCCCCCCCCTAATAATTTTAGAAACCAAAGTAAAGTTATCTTTTTATCAAGGGGGCTTTTTGTTAAATTTTTTGCCTTTTGCTTTCCGAAAAGACTAGTTGCACTTGGGAATTTTTATTTAAATAGTTTTAAAAATTTTAGTTTTGAATCGCTTTAATCCCTGTAACTATTGGTTTAATGGCATTTTTCCCGGGGTCCGTGAAAAGGCCCCCCCTTTTAATGGGAAAAATTTAAAAATAAAAAGTGTTAGAAGGTGGAGTCTGCCCAAGGAATTCTAAATGAGGGGGATTTGAGATTAGCAGCAAAAAGGGTTTTTGTAAAATTTTGTTTTAAAAGGCAAATTTTCAATTTGAAAATGGGGGGGCTAAAGTGTGTTTCGGGTATTTGGCAAGGGATTTTGAGTGGGAGGGGGAAATTTGGGTTTTTAGGACCCAAACTTTTTGTTTTTTTTAAGGATGGTTTTTTTTCTTTGAGATTATTTATCCAGAAGTTTGTGTTACTGTGGGTTTTATTTGGGCCACAGGGGAAGATATAATGGGGAAAGGAAAAAATGGGATTAGTTAATAAAAAGTTTGGTTGGGGAGTATGGTGGCCCCAGTAAGTTTTTTGGAGAGGGGGTTTGGGTTTAACAGTTTGGATAGGAGGGGGCCCAAAGACTGAGACATAGAAGGCAAGTACTGGGGGAGGGGGGTTAATTTAAAAGTAAAATGAAAAGGTAAGGGGGGAAGATTTGGGGAACCCAAAGTAAAGGTGGGGGGTAAGTATGATTTTAAAGGCTGTTTGTATAGTTGCAAAAACGTCTGGGTGGAAAAGGGTTTGTAGAGATTTGGTGAAACATTCAAATTTTGCTAAGAAAAAAAAAAAACAAGGGGTTTTTTGTTTTTTCTGTTGAGGTTTTGTGAAATTAAGAACTTGGGAGTACTATGTTTTGGCAAACCTGTTTTGTTTGGGGGGGGGGGTTGTTTTTATGGTAAAAAGAGGAATAATTTTAATATTTTTTTTAAGAGGGAAATTAAAAGGTCTTAGTTTTAATTTTTGGAGGGTTTTTTGAGAGGAATGAAACAGACTTTTAGATTGTTACTGTTATAATAAATTGATTGATGGAAAGTGGGTGGGAAAAAGGGTGCTAGAGTTTGAAAATTTTTTTGGAGGATGAAAAAATGTAGGTTTTTGTTTGAAGGGCTTCATTTTTAGTTATTTTAAATGGGGTGGGGTGGGGTAAAAAATGGGGAGATTAAGGGGGGTTCTTTTTTTAGTAATTGGAGGGGATGGTTTTGTTGAATTGGAGCTAAAATGTTTCTTTTGTTTTGAAAATGGGGTTTGGTAAAGTGGGAGTTTTTCCTGCCCGAATTTTTAGGTTTTTTTAAATTTTTGGGTTTATTAAGGGATACAAATTTTTCAAGTTCTATTTTCAAAATTTTTTTAGAAATAGAAGGAGGAATGGGTTTTGTGGATTTGTTTATATTTTTTTTTTTGTTTTGAGTTATTTTCTTTTTTAAAAGTGAGAAATACATTTTCATTGGAAAAGTTTGGTACCCAAAAATGGTTTTAAAAAAAATCATCTAGAGGGAATGTTTTATTTTGGTGTTTTTAAAGGGTTGATACGAGAAAAAGTTTTTTTTTAAAATTTTTTTTTTTTAAATTTCATTTTTTTTTAGTTATTTTTTATTAGGATAATGGGCCCGAACTACAACCACTTGGGGGCAGGTCTGGGTGGGTTAAAAAACCATCTAGTATTAATGTTTTTATTATCTTTAAAGTGGGGGGGGTTAACTGGGGGGCCCAAAAGGCAAAATTATTGGGTATGGGGCAAGGGGGAGCAAATTAAATCCTGATTTGTTTCTTGAAAAAAACCCACCCACACCCATAACCCCCCAACCAACACCACCAATTTCAAATTCCCCCTTTTACATAAGAAAATGCATCCGGGTTGAATTTAAACAGCAAAGTTTCTCTGAGAGGTTACCTGTTTCCAATAATTTTTGGATTTCTTTGGTTTGCAGCCCCCCCAAAAAACCCAAACCCCAACCAAAAACCCCCCCAACAACAAACTCTTTCCCCCTTTTTCCTTTGACAAAAAACCAAATATAATATTGTGGAATTTAAACTAACCACTGCCACTATCAAGGGTTTCCTTTTTTCCCCCGGAAAAAAGGGTTTAAGGGTGTTACTTTAGACATCCGGTCTTTAGTTTTTTAAAACCAAAATTTTCGCTTTGGGTCCCAACTCAAAAACCTCCCCCCCTGTTCACCTTAAACAATCCCAAAGAAAAATAACCCACCCATTTTAAAAATACAACCCCCCTTTCACTAACATGTTCAATCATTAACTTGTTAAATGATTTTTTCACCCCTCATAAAACAACTAACAGGGGTCACCACCCATAAACAAATAACAGGGGCTCTACCCCCCCACCCTGCCCCCCATTTTTTTTCCCACCATTCAACAAAAACCCCCCAATACCAAACCCCATAAACCCCAAAAACCTCCTCCCCTTCCCCCTATACCCCCCTAACTAAAACAAGCAACATTATTCTATACACCCCTTCAACTTAACCCAAAACTCCCTCAATCCCCACTAACCCTAATGAACATCCACCCACCTGCCACCTCCCACCCCCTCCCACCCAAATAGGAACCATCCCAACCCCCCCCAAAAACCAATATTTTTCCCAAATAAAAATCCCACAATTCATGAACCCTCCCCCCATACCTTTCCCAAAACAAACTAAAGTTTTCCCTTTTAAAAAACCCCATTAAAATGAGAAAATTCCTCAGTTAAAACTATAATGGAACAAAAACCCCGGCCCCAATTAACCCCAAATTAAATCAGACTAAAACCCCAAAACTCCCAATTAAACCCAAAAGAAAAAATATTTTTACAAATTTAATAAAAAAAAACCATAACTATACCTAAATTTACCCCAAAAATCTCCTGAAAATCCTGGGTAAAAACCCACATTCCAAAAAACTTAATTAGATTAAAATGACTGGCAAACGGGGGTGGCAAATTTAAAAAAAACATTAAACTCCCGCTTAAAACATCAGTCCCCAAAAGGAAAAAAAAAATTAAACCAACCTAAAAAAAACCCAAAAAAACCATCAAATAAGGTGCTACTTCCCACCCCCCAAAAAATCCCCCCACTAAAAACCTTACGGGACCCCCATCTCCCCAAAAACTAAATTTTTTTTTAAAACTCAATCCTTTCCAAATAACCCATCTTAAACCTTTATTTAAACAGTATAAAACCCTTAAAAATCCCAAAACATCCCTGGGTTAACAAGAAACCCCCCCGCTAAAACACCTTATCAGAATTAACAAACTTTACTAAAAAAACCAACCAAGCAAATTCTTACCCCCAAAAAGTAAAAACTAAATTTTTCCCCCAATTCCCATCCCCCAAAAAATGCTGGATCCTCAAATCCCAGCAACAATTGTTTTTTAACCCCCTTTCCCCACCTTAATTATCTGCCCCATAAAATTTTTAGAAAAAACCAAACCCCCCCCACTCAAACAACTAATCAAAATAAAAAAAATAAAACCACACCCAAAAAACCCCCCCTGGCTTCCTGAACTACCAAAATAAAACTTAACAAAATTCCCCCCATTTCCCAGACCCTCCATAACCCCAAACAATTCTGGCCTCCTAAAACCATCCTACCCGGTGTCAGAGTAATCCCCATTTGAAAAATTCCCATTAAACCCCTTCAAAACCTCTTCAACTAAACAAACAACCCCTCCCTCCAACCCAATTAAATAGAATTCCCCCCTCCTTTTCTTTTTTCCTTTCCTCCTCCAACAAAAACTTTAACTAAAAAAAACCCCCCAAATTTGCACAACCCTCCCTAATACCACAAAACCAGCTACCTTTGGCCCACCCTTCCTCTTTATTCCGACCTTCAAAAATTATGTTTCCCCCAAAACCACTATTTCCCCCCATAAACACCCTCTCAAACTAAACCCAATTCCCCAAATACTTCTCCACCTTTCCTATAGAATGCATACCCTCGGGCTCCATATTTTTTAAAACCTCCTTTCCTACTTGGGTTTCCACCAAACCTAGCCCCCACCCACTTCCCTTTTTTAAAAATCCCAGATAAAAACAAACATCTCTCCCCTCTTTTTTAACCCCAAAGCAGACTTCCCCCAAAAAAAATTATCCGTCCCAATAACCCACCCCACAAATACCAAATTTTCAAACCCTACCCCAACAATCCTTTATCAGAAGACATATTCCCCCAAATTTCCCCCCAATTCCCCGGATATTTTACCCCTTTTCTTTTTAATAATAACTACCCTTTCCAAAAAGGCCACAAAATGAGATATCAAACATTCTCACCCCCCCACCCCCAATCAAAAAACAAAAACCTTTTCCCTTTTCTTTATCCACCCAAAATTAACCCCCAAAAAAACTAAACTCTACCCAACCCCCCAAAATCACAAAACAACCTACTTTTCCACCAAAGCCACCCTAATTCCCCTGAAAACCCAAATTCTAAATGGAAATAAAAAAAACTAAAAATTTCAATTCCATCCTAAAAAACCCAAAAAAAAAAGGGGAAACAGAAAAACAATTTTTCCCCCAAACAAAAATTTCAATACAAACCCCCCTTATCTCCCCCTTTTTTTTCCTTTTCCTTAAAACCAATAAGGAATTATCAAAAAAACAAACCTCTCCAAAATCACCAAATTAACTTAAACCAACTGTCTTTCCCTTTCAACTCCTTAACTCCCCCCCCCCCTTCTTTCAACTCCACCACAAAAAAGTAAACCCCCACAAATGCCCATCCCCCCAGAACTTAACCCAGACCCCAAACTGTAGCCAAAAAAACTTCAAATAAAGAATAATTTCTTGAAGACTATTTCTTCCCTGAAATTTGGAATATCCCCCCCAAAATTTTTCCATGACCAATTAAAACTTTATTAAAAAAGGGACCCCCGGCTTGAATCCCACTCAAATTTTCCCCCCCCTCCCAAAAATTTTTTATATAATTTGAGATTGCAGAAAAGCTTAAGTTAGTTTATTATAAAAGGGGTTCCATTTTTTATTTTTTGCCTGTTTGAAAGTAAAATTCTAGTTGTTATGGCTAGTTTTTCGAAATAGTTGAAAATTTCTAGTTAAAAGAATGTTGAATCCAATGAACAGTTTTTATTTTCTTGATTTTTCCCCCGGTCCCTAAAAAGGGCCCCCCTCCATGGAAATCCCTAAAAATTTAAAAAAATTAAAAAAGTGTTAAAAATTTGGGCCTAGAAGAGATTTAAGTGGGGGGACCAGGGGGGTTAGGAAAATAGCTTTGTTGGTTTAGTTTGGGGGTCTTTTTAAGGGTTTAAAATGGGGGGGTGTGTGTTTGAATGAGTTCTGGAAGGGCCATTTTTATGAGGTAGGAATTCTAGTCATATAGGAGAAGTTTAATGTAGATTTTTAAGGAGTTGGGCAAATCTTTGGCACATTGTACCCTTTGAAGAGTGTTATCGCTTTTATTTGGTGCCATGAGGAGAAGAAAGAGAAGAGGAAAAATGGGAAGGGAATAAAATAAATTTTTTTTTTTTGGGGAGTTAGGGGTTCCTTAGATATAGAACAAGGGTTGTTGTTTTTGCTGTGTTTTGGGTGGGGGCTAAAAGACTGTGAGTACTATTTTGTTAAGCATGGGGGGAGTTTGTTTTAGTAAAAAAGAAGAAAGGGGGGGGAAAATATTTGGGAAAATATAACAGGTGAGGGGGAAAAAGTATCCCCTTTAAAGTTTTTCCCAATTTTGTAGAAACGTCGGAAGACATGAAAGAGGAAATTTTGGGAGAATGGAAACGGTTTAAAGGTTTAGAATTTGAAAAAAAGAAAAAAAAGGGAGTTGTTTTTTTGGGGGTTTAGGAGGAAAAATTAAAAAGTTATATGTTTTTTTTAAAGGGGGTTTGGGGGGTGGTTGTTTTTGGGAGGTAGGAAAAAAGGGTTATGTAATTTTAAATTTTTTTTGAGGAAGTTAAAAAGGCTGTATTGGTTTATTGTGGGGGGGTTTTTGGCAGGGAATGTATGATTTCCAAAATTCCTAGTTATAAATTGATAATGATAAATGGGGAGGTGGGTTTAATTTGAAATTTTTTTGGGGTTTATAAACCAAGAGAAGGTTTAGTTTAAAAGGGGGGGTTTTTATGTTTTATCTTGGGGTTTTAAAAGGAAAATTGGGGAACAAGAAAATGGGTAATTAAATGGACTGTTTTTTAAGGGGGGTTTAGGAATTTTTTAAATTTGGGGTAAAAGGTTCATTTGTTTTAAGGGGGGGGAAAATTTCAGGGAATGGGGTTTTTATGGTGAAATTTCCTTTTATTTTTATTTTGGTTTTTATTAGGTGGAAAATTTTTTACTTGGGGCATTTTTGGAAGACACTTGTTTTCCAAGGGGGACTGGTTTTTGGGATTTTTTTTAGTATTTTTTTTTTTGTTTATGTGTTACTAGTTTTTTGGTTAACCAATATAGGTACATTTTTTGGATAGTAAAAGGTCCCGAAGTAGTTATTAAAGTATCAATTTTTCTGAAATTAAATTTGTTTTGGGTTTTAAAGGGGGGTTAAAAAAACAAAAATTTTTTGTATAATTTGTTTTAAAAAAACATTTTTAAGAGTTTTTGCCCGATTGGGGGGGAACGGTAAAGTAACTGGGGGGCAACCAGTTGGGTACAAATTTTTAAAAAATCCGTCGTTTGAATGTTTGAAGCTTGTAACTCTGGGGGTGTGTTAACTGGGGAGAAAAATTTCAAATTTTGGAAATGGGTGTGAGGCCAGCAAAAAACACAAAAACAAAACACAAAACCCCCACAGGGCCCCTTTAACCCCCCAACCAACCCACTTTTATTCCTGTGCCCCCTTTATCATTCTTATAAATTTGTTTTAATTTAAACAGCAAAGTTTCTTTGAACCAAAATCGTTTCAAATGGAATTTAATTTTTAAAGAAAAAGGGCCGGTCTGAATGTTAAACACAAATTAACTTGGTTGGCTCCTTTTTTGCCCAAAATTTTTCCCGGGCACCTGTTTCTTTAAGCACCCCCCCCCAAAAAACCCACACCAAAAACACAACCACCCTTCACACACAACCCCCAAAAAAAACTCTTACTTTTCCCCCTTTACAAAAGGTCCAAACTGACAATACGGTTTTTTAATTTAAAAAGGCCCATCCTCGGCAAGGTTTCCTTTTTTCCCCCTAAAATTTAAAAAACACCAAGCACCCAATTTTTTTCTTAAACACAAACTTATCTTTGCTTTGGCTCATTCGCAGCAGTACAAAGAACTGCCTGCTCACACCCTTGTTCTACCTTAAGACAATCCCAAAGTTAATAAATATTACCTGTGGCAGGCACCATTTTTAAAACTACAACCACCCTTGTCACTATCACATGTTCATTTATCAGTTAACTCTGTTAACTGATTGTTTCCAGCCCCCTCATAAGAACAACTAACAGGGTCTCTACCAGCCTCATAAGAGCAACTAACAGGGTCTCTACCCGCTTCGCTCCCCACCCTGCCCCCTATTTCCTCCCGCCCCCAGTGGTCCCACCTTTATTACACTCACAAACACCTTCCAATAGCCAACCACAGCGCTAACCCAACACTACCTCCTCCATCTTCCCACTACTATCACACCTCCTCAACTAACATGTACAAGCATACATTACCTGTGCTCACTGCATGCACTCTCCTTGCATATCTTACATCCTACCAAAGCTCCATCAATCCCCCACTCAACCACTACCACTGTACTACTACTCACATCACCACTCATGTCTCACCCTCACTCAGCTCCCCTCCCACCAACTCAGGAACCATCCCTACGCACCCCCCACATATTCTACCAACTATATTACTCGAACATAAAGCATCCCTACAACTTAACATAGTAACCCTCCCACCATACCTATTACCCACAGAGCACAATCATAAAGTTTCCCTTATAAACAAACACATTCAAAAACTGAGAAAACTAATAACCTCATGCATAACAAAACTAGCCCTAAGTGGAGACCCACCCCAACCCTGGCCCTACCATCTCCAACCCCAATCCTCATAATCAGACTAGAAACCACAACGTCTCCCATATTACAGCCAATAGAAAGCCAAGTGACTTCCTTCTACTAAGTATTGGAAGTATAGCCAACAAAGTCCATGAACTCCATGCCACCATAGACTTGTACTCCCCAAATATAGTCATCCTGACAGAATCCTGGCTAAAACCTCACATTACCAGTGAGCAAATGCTCCCTACAGGTTACGGCATACTAAGAGTAGACTGGCTAAACAAGAAAGGAGGCGGTGTAGCTATAATAATTAAACAGCATATAAACATCCAGATCTTAAAATCATCAGCTCCACAAATAGGCAATGAAGAAATAATATATACCAACCTCAAAATAAACCAAAACAAAACCATCAACATAATTGGATGCTACTTCCCACCCGGCCAAAACATCCCTCCACTAGAAAACCTCCTCAGCTGGTCTACCCACCATCTCCCCCAAGAAACTATAATTTTAGGTGATTTCAATATTGACTGGCAATCCTGTTCTGGCAACCATCCAACCCATCATGTAAACCTTCACGGCTTCACCCAACTAGTCCAGTCGCCAACCAGGATAAATAAAAACTCCAGCAAGCACACTACCCTGGATTGGATACTAGTCAGTAAGAGCCCCCAGTCATATATAACAGGCTGCTTATCAGATAGTCTCAGTGATCACTCCCCAACATTCCTACTCAAAAAATACCTATACCAAGCTAAACCTGTCATCTACCTCCAAATACGTAAAAAACTAAACTTTAACCCACTCACATTCATCTCATCCCTCAAAGAATGTAACTGGCATCCTCTAAAGTACCTCAGTCTTGATGACGCAGTTGAATTTTTTAATCCTACCTTCCTGAGCATCCTTAATTATCATGCCCCCATAAGACTTTCCAGAACCAAAGCACAACCCTCCCCATGGCTACAGAACACCACTAAGTCAGAAATGAAAAACAGGGATAAAGCCTGGGAGCACTGGCGCAAAACCAACCCCCCCCCCCCCAACTAGGCAGAAATTCCTAGAACTACGCAATAGAGTCAAAAAGCTAATAAAACGGGACAAATTCCAATACTACCAGTCTGCCCTAGACTCCTCACAACACAGCCCCAAACAATTCTGGTCCTCCGTAAACTCCATCCTCCACCCAGGTAAAGTCAGTACCCCTCCTCCTAACATCCCTCACTCCTTAGAAAATATTGCTACCTCATTCAACACACACTTCACCCAAACCATACTATCACTAGCTAAACAACACAACCCCCCTTCAACCCACACCTTCAACTAGTAATCTCCCCACTGCCTTCTCTTTTTCTCCTGTACCTACCTCCAACATAAAAAAACTCTTAACTAAACTTAAACCCACCAAATTAGCAGCAGACAACCTCTAAAGTGAATACCTACAAATCGCAGCTGATGCTCTGGCCTACCCAGTATCCATCTTGATTAACCGATCTCTGTCAGAAAGTTATGTTCCCACATTGTGGAAAGTCTCACATATAATTCCCCTCCACAAAGGCGGACCCTCTGCAGAACTAACCAATTACCGCCCCATAGCTATTCTCTCTCCACTCTCCAAAATACTAGAGAGATGCATACACTCTCAGGTCTCACACTACCTTCTTACTAACAACCTCCTTTCCAGTACTCAGCATGGTTTCCGACCAAACCATAGCACCACCACTGCCTTACTCTCCTTTACTAACACTATCCTTCAGCATAAAAACAATGGCTATCTCTCCTCTGCTACTTTCCTAGACCTATCTAAAGCATTTGACATGGTCCCACACAAACAACTTATCTCTGTCCTCAATAACCTATCCTTCTCACAATCAGTCACCAACTGGTTTCAGAGTTACCTGTCTGACCGCCAACAATCCGTTGTATGGCAGAATGACATATCTCCCCAACTACCTGTCTCCATAGGGGTTCCACAAGGATCCATCCTTGGACCCCTACTTTTCTCTGTTTACACTAATAATCTAGCCTCTGCCACCAAACATGGCACACTCATACAATACGCAGATGACTCAACCATCATCTACTCAGCCCAGTCCCTACCCAAACTGCAAAAAGTCACACAGGAAGCCTTTTCCTCTGTTGAAACATGGTTATCCGATGCCCAATTAATACTCAACCCAAACAAAACTAAACTACTCATCTTCCAACCCACCAAACATACTCAAAACAACTCTCACTTTAACATCACAGCAAAAGACAACACCACTATATACCCAACTGAACACACCAAATTGCTAGGAGTGGAAATAGACAATAAACTAAAATTTGATATTCACATATCCATGACCATAAAAAAAGTCCACAAAAAACTAGGAGCATTATACAGAAACAAACAATTTCTCACCAAAGCAGCAAAGATTTCAATAGCAAATTCCCACCTTATCTCCACCCTACTTTATGCCTCTCCAATATATACCAACCTAAGGCAATGCAATCTAAACAAGCTAGAGACCTGCTACAACAAAATCGCCAAATTCGCCACAGGGGCATTCTACCGTAGTCACCACTGTCTCTCACTTGCTGAACTGGGCTGGCTTGAACTCCCTCACCTCCTTCAATGGTATCAACTCTCACTCACCCACAAACTAGTAAACCATCCACTAAATGTCCCATCCTTCCAGAATCTATTCCAACACAATCGCACCACCAGACCACTAAGATCCAGCAACAAAAATCACTTGCAGATCACTAAAGCCAATAACTCTGCTGGTGAAGCACTATTCTCTTGCACCATAGCCAAATTATGGAACTCTCTCCCACCCACAATTACCTCCATACCATCATGCACCCACTTCAAAACTTTACTAAAAGCGCACCTAAAAACATGCTGGCTATGCCCTTGCAACTCCCACTCTAATATCACCCACCCCATCCAACCACTACCTTTCTTTCCACTCCACTAACTACCTTGATTATAGCAAGCTCAGATGCTCATAAGCCTAGTACTTATTATACAGCAGGAACTTCTTATTGTAACATTTGTTAATGTCTGTTATGTACTTCACAGAAAAAGATTCTAGTTGTCTACTGATGTACTATGTTCTTCATCTGTAAATATGTTGTAAGTAATTGCTATGTTAAATTGTTAATCGCTATGTAATCCAATGTAACTACTGTCTGTTTATTTTAACTGTGGAGCTTTTCCCCCCGGCCCTCCACTGAAAATGGACCTACGTCCAGTCGGACACTCCCGGTCAACAAATGAAAATAAATAAATAAATAAAATTGATTAAAGTTAGAGGAGGCCCAGCTAAGTAGATTGTCAATGTTATGGCAATTTTTACCTGGGGGGAGGTATACGGCAATAATAAGAATGGATTTGTTTTTGTTGATGTGTAGACAAGAAACTATGATTTCAGAGTCAGTGATTAGAGGAGCAGATATGTCTAGATGCTGGAGGGTAAGTTTTTTTCTGTAAATAATGTCTAGGCCACTACCACATTTGATCTTTCTGTCTAATCTATGTATGTTATATTCTGGAGGCAGAAGCTCATTGCTATTGTTGTGGCCTTTTAACCAAGTTTCTTTAAGTATAGCAATGTCTGGGGAGTACAGTGAGAGTGCAGCTTGGAATTCAATCATTTTGTTAAGAATGCTTCTACGATTAATATTTAGGATTAGTACGTCAGAGGTGGAGTAAGTGGAGAGGTGATAGCTATGGCAGGGTTAACTGATTGGAAGGAGATTATGCAATTATGTACAGGGCCAGGGTTAGGATGTATGTCTCCACAATGATTAAGTAAAGAGAGCTTGAGCAAGTATATATGTATGCTTTTATTGGAAGAATAGGAATATGTGTAGGGTAGGTGAGTGGAGGGGTATTTTAAAGTGAAAAGGTGGAGGTACGTGAAATGAAATAGTTGTGAGGATATACTGATAGGAGAATTCAGATAAGATTGTGAAGTGTAATGAGTCAATGTGGGAGAGTATATATTGGAGATGGAGAGGTGATGATAGGTAGCAGAGTAGTAAAAGAATATGAGTAGTAGGGTAAGCAGAGTTAAGACAGATATCATTGTGTTGTGAAGGTAAGGTGAGAGTACTTTGTAATATAAAGTTGAGAGTAGGTGTGTAATATGTTGTGGGAGGAGAACAGTCTAGGAGGGAATTGTTGGAAGAGTGTCAGAGATTTGAAAGGTGGGTGGAGTATGAGTGGGATGATAAGAGAAGTTGATTTATGATGGGTTAGAGTATATGTGATGAAGGAAAAACTGATTGGTTGGTAGGGGAGAGGGGTGTGGCTACAGAGAGAATAAATGTAATGATGCTAGGGGTGGGTGGGAATGGGAGTAGGGTAGGGTAGGGGAGCGGAATGAACCCAGAGCAAAGTGGAGGGTGAATAGAGCGGGTAGCACCAGACCTCGGACAGACAGAGATAACTAGAAAAAGCAATGTGCAAAATAAACTATCTCCAAAAGTGAAAAAAGGACAGCAGAAAGGAAGAAAGGGTAAAGGAGGATATGAACAGAATGAGAGGTGATTGTACTAGAGGTTTAATTAAAAAACAAATCTCTATAAGATGTAAAACAGAAAGACAGAACCATTGTACAGCAGAACTAATGCAGTAGTTGTAAAGGGGAGGAATACAGTAAAAAGCAGAGCAGTTTAAGATGAGCACTAGACTGTTGGGGCTGAGAAAGGCTGCTAAGGAGGTAGGCTTAAGGGATCAGTAATATCAATAGAGGTTAGAGGAGGGCAAATCAATCGAGAGATTAACAAACAAGAATTACATGTTTAAATGGGGTTGGGGAGAGAGAGAGGAGAATAGCAAAATGGGACAGAAAAAAGAGGTTTGTCAAAGGTAAGCAAGCAGCCCTAACAGTGTGCTCCTAACATAAAACCCGAAGGTCAGTGAGACTTCAAAGTATGATAAACATACAGCAGATAAATCTTGGTGGGGCAGTATCCCAAACTACAAAACATCCAAACTATACTGGAAGAGTGAAAGGCAGAGCTTCTGGGAGTGCTGACTTGAAATACAAAAGTTGGAAGAACTTTTGAGTGTCACAACTGAACACTGGAAGAGTGGAGGGCAGAGCCTCTGGGAGAAATGACTTCAACAGCAAGGTTAGGAGAACTAAAAATAAAAAGGGAAAAAGAGAAAGGGCTAAGCATAAAGCAGTACCTATGTTTCAAACACTTCAACACTACAAATGCAAAAAAAAAAAATCACAGTATTACCCATTTAGTGAACAACACACTAAACAATAGGAACTGTACATAAGAGCTATAAATATAATGTGGTCAGTATAGACTAGAGCAGCACATCACAAAATGTCAGGATAGCCACTAGTAAGCAAGACAAACAAGAAAATAATACAGTAAAATGTAAATGAGTGAACTGCAATCACTCAAACTAATCAACGGTTTCTATGTAAAAAAAAAAAAACATTACAAACAGTACGCACTTGGGTTTCATGAATTACAGTAGACTACCTTGTGTCCCACATTCATTGATTAGGGGCTAGCAGAAGTAAGCTTAGAGCAAATTAACAGTTAGCTAGCACAACTATTGTGCTTAGTTTCTGTTATAAGGAAAACAGCCGAATATCAGCAAACAGAACAGGACTACATGACTCCCGCAATTGCTTCTGGCCAAACAGTTATGTGCTACAAACACTAGTTAAAGCAATGCCTTATGAGTCTAAATATACATGACTCCAGAAATTACTTCTATCCATAACAGTTATGTGACACTAACAGTAGTTACAGCAATGCCTTATGAGTCTGGGTATTCATGATAACAAGGTACTAGGCAATGTAGGACAGAGTCAGTAAAAATGCCGCTGGCAAAGCAGTGCAATAATACTAGTGGCTTAACAAGCAGCTGGGACAAAGAGGAATAAACTTATGGAAGGGAGCAAAGGGAAATAAACTTACGGAAAGGAGGGAGCAAAGGAGAAATGAAATGAAGGAAAGGAAGTAGCAAAAGAGAAATACACTTAAAGAAGGGAGGGACCAAAGAAGAAATACAATGAAGGAAAGGAGGTAACAAGGGAGAAATAAATGTAAGGAAGAGGTTGAGCAAAGGAGACATAAACATAAAGAAGAGATGGAGTAAAGAAAAAATAAACTTAGGAGAGGAAGGGAGCAAAGCAGAAATAAGCTTAAGGAAGGGATCAAAGGAGAAATAAACATAAAGTAAGGAAGGAAGGAAGGAGAAATAAAATAAGGAAAGGAGTGAGCAAGATAAATAAATTTAAAGAAGGGATGGAGCAAATGAGAAATAAACTTAAAGAAGGGGGGCAAAGAAGAAATAAACTCAAGAAATGGGGCATAGGAGGAACAAAATTATGGAAGAAAGCAAAGAAGAAATAGACGTAAGGAATGGGTGCAGCAAAGGAGAAATAAACTTAAGGAAGGGGATGCAAAGGAGAAATAAACTCAAGGAACAGGGGATGACATGAGAAATAAACTCAATGGAGAGAGGAAAGGAGAAATAAACTTAAATAAGGAAGGGAGCAAAGTAAAAATAAAATTAAAAAAAGGATGGAGCAAATGAGAAATAAAATTAAGAAAGAAAGGAAGCATAGCAAAAATAAACTTAAGGAAGGGAGCAAAGGAGAAATAAAGTTAAGGAACAGAGGGAACAAAGGAGAAATACAATTAAGGAAAGGACAGAGCAAAGGACAAATACAATTAAGAAAAGGAGGAAGCAAAGAGGAAATAAACTTAAAGAAGGGACAAAAAAGAAATAAACTTAAGGAAGGTCTGGAGCAAAGGAGAATACACTTAAGGAAGGGGGGAAAGGAGAAATAAACTCAAGGAATGGAGGGAGGAAAGGAGAAATAAACTTAAAGTAGGGAGAGAGCAAAGGTGAAATAATTTAAGGGAGGGAGGAAAGGAGAAATTAACTTAAAGAATGAAGGGAACAAAGGAGAAGTAAAATTAAGGAAATGATGGAGCCAAGGACAAATAAAATTAAGGAAATGAGGAAGCAAAGAGGAAATAAACTTAAAGAAGGGGCAAAGAAGAAATAAACTTAAGGAAGGGATGGAGTAAAGCAGAAATAAATTTAAGGAAGAAACGAAGCAAAGGAGAAACAAACTTAAAAAGGAGGGAGCAAAGGAGAAATAAATTTAAGAAAGGGATGGAGTAAAGGAGAAAAACTTAAGTAAGGGGGAGTAAATGAGAAATAAACTTAAGAAAGGGAGCAAAAGTAGAAATAAACTTAAGAAAGGAGGGAGCAAAGGAGAAAAACTTAAAGAAGGGATGAGTAAAGGAGACAAACTTAAGAAAGGGGGAGTAAATGAGAAATAAGCTTAAGAAAGGGGGAATAAATGAGAAACTTAAGAAAGGGAGCAAAAGGAGAAATAAACTTAAGGAAGGGAGGGAATAAAGGAGAAATAAAATTAAGGAAAGAATGGAGCAAAGAAGAAATAAGCATAAGGAAAGGGCAAAGAAGAAGGGATGGAGCAAAGCAGAAATATACTTAAGGAAGGGATAGAGCAAAGGAGCAATAAACTTAAGAAAGGGAGGGAGCAAAGGAGAAATAAATTCAAGGAAGGGAGGGAGAAAATGAGAAATAAATTTAAGGAAGGGACAGAGCAAAAGAGAAATAAACTTAAGAAAGGGAGGGAACAAAGGAGAAATAAACTTAAGGAATGGAGGTTAAGGGTGACTTCCTTGAAGGAATGCAGTGCCATGGAGGAGGCACTGGAGGAGAGAAATAATGACGGCAACAAGTCTAGATAAATGTGGAAAAAGAAAGAAAGAAATAATGGAGGAGTATGAGCATCCAAAAGAACAGTAAGAAATAAAACCTCAGGATCTGTTAGAAAGCAGAGAGTAAAAACAGTGTAGCAGGATGTCTATGGATGAGGGCTACAAACTGTAAGGCTATTAGTTACAGAGAAGTCCATTGAAGCATTTATTTGCAGACTGGCTACTGTGCAGGCTTAAATACATGCAGAAAGGACTATCTGCCCAATACTTATTTAAAGCACAAGTACAGAGATAGTATAAAAGCTGTCCAAAATAAATGGTGGGTGGACTGAGTGGACTCCGACTGTCTTTTTGGATGAGCCTGCCATATGTATGCTTTAGGAATGTTTCCAGTGATCCTCCCTGCAACTCCCTTTCATATTTACAATTAAATGATATAGCATGAAGCAGAGGACAGGAATAACAATGTAACACAGGAAATGTTAAGGCTTATAAGGTTTATTTTAGAAATGTAGCACATTAAGGATGTTGGCCAAAGAAAACCACACAACAAGGTATCTGCAGCACTTAGTGGGTTACTCCCCAGTAAATGGTATAAGGTAGATGCTTTAGGAGTTCAGCTTTTATAGAGTAGTGAGTGAAGCCAGAGATCAAATACTGAAGAATCCAAGTAAATTATCAAAAACAGATAAAGGCCTTGGGCTTACCATATTTTAAAACTTGACAAAAACAATGCTAGGAAAGGTTAGGCTTTTTCCTTATACTAAATGCAAAGATCTTGGGGCACAATCAAGGCCACCATCGTGACACTGACCTGCTGGTAAAGATATACAAAAACGTCCCTGTAGGCAATAGGTTACCCTCTTTAGTGTAGTATAGCAGCAGTCTAGCATAAAGTATCTGCTCAGTTCAGGAGTGGACACTTAAACAAGTTCCAGCACACTTACCCATAAAACTTGTCCAGTGCCTTCAATGCACTGTCCAATATACTCCATTTAAGATGACATGGATTTAATTACTATTTCTGCTACAAGTGGTGATCCACTTTCTCTAAAACAGAATTGACCATCTAGTTAGTGTCTTACCAGAACCATGATTTGTCACCCTTCTGTCCAAACTGGAAGCACAACTTCTACCTGAGGATCTACCCCATCCAGACTACAATACTGCAGTGAAACCTAACAAAAATAATAGATGATAGAGAACACTAACCCCGTCCCAATATACAAACCATCTCAAGGGCAACAGTAGCATTCATGTGATACCATTCAAAGTCAAATACTCTCATATGCCAATCCACTGCCCCAACAGCTGCAACCCACTATAAAACGGTGTGAATTCCCCACACAAATGCACTCAGCTATTTATAGCTGAATCATTTTTGGAAGCCTTGTGTGGAATCCTTTTGACATAAAAATGAGCCAGAGACTCAAAGTTGAACTGAAAGCCAGATATTTCACACATTCATGAGTAACTCTCACCTGGTGCAGTTGTGTAACCTGGTTGTCTTTTACCCAAATGCCAGTCTATACATTGTATAAACACCACTAATCCTTCATGGTCCAGCTACAAGTCACTGCTATGGCTTTTCTGAAATTAAAATGATGAATTCAGTGTAGCCAGTAAATTCTAGGCACAAGGTACATTGGAGAGAAAAATGGGACTGGGCAACTCACAGCTTTTTTACATTTTATTGAACAAGACAACTAGATCTCAAAAACTGTTCAACAGAATATGAAGTGCAAAACTGAAAAACTGGAGTGAAATAGCCTGGTTTACATCTAGATCCCAAAAAATCTTTGGAATATCAAATGCAAAGATAGAGAGACTAGTCCAGTTTGTATGTGACAAGTCTCCTCAAAGTTAGAAGATGCTTCATTCCTTGCTATACATGTAAACCATCAAGTCTGCAACCCGATGGCTGCATTTTCATTGTCATGCCTGAGGAGATAGAAAACACAGATTTTAATATCTTGATACTTCATCAGTAATACTTTTATAGTGGCTTAGGAAATAGATTTTGTAAAACAGGCCATAATACTGGACAAGAACTACAAGTTTGGTTAAAGTTTAGTATCTGCAACCAGAAAGTTCCATTGCCTGTTGGCATTTTTAATAAAGACTCAACCTGAACTAGCCTGTGCGTCCCTACTTTCATTAGTGGATTTATACTTTGGAAAGTTTTTAAAGAAAGTATTTCTACCACCTGTTATTAGGTGGAGTATTCAAGTGTGGTTTTTGTTAGGTGCCTGAACTCTAAGGTGCTCTAGGGAATCTTACATCTTCCACACAGAGATGCTTCCTCATTATTTGTTGTTGGACCCAGTATATAGACATACTGGGTTTGTGAGACTTGGAGGGACACCACAGAGACTGTTTATTTCAGTTTTCTTCTTAGTTTCTCCCAAACTCTATATCAGACGTATGGTGGGGGGATAAGGCAAGGAAAGCACCCAATCTCCCCCCAGCTTGAAAACCAGGATGAAGTGTCTGCTATGCTGGACTCTGCATCAAGTTTTACCAGTTTGTTAGTCCTAGACTGGGCAAAAGCTGCGGTACTACACTTGACAGGGTATTCCCACAACTAAAAGGGGTCAGCTGGTATTTGTCCCTGAACACCTCGCCCCAGGCAGTTTCTCTAGAACCCATGTCTTAGCCATTACCTACTATCACAACTAAAATGCCCCATCAACATGAACAATCTTTAGCTGTAAGGCTCTCTTTTAGGGTCTTAGAATTAATCCCTTGTCCTAGTCATAGGGCACCTCTCTGGGAAGCCTGAGATACTGAAAAGTAGAGACTGCCTGCCAAGCCAGGCTTCATTCCTAGAAATGTAAACTAAACCTTCCGTTAAGTTTTGTGCCCTTATTCTAGAAGGGTAATGTAGCCATTAGCCCTGCTATCTGGCCAGCCAGCCCAATGCCACCAGAGTGCTACACTCAGTCTGCAGTACACAGACCCTCTGCCCCCAATTCTCAAAGCTGGGCTCAATGTTTATGACATAAGCACTGCAATAAGTCAGTAACCCAGTGAACAAACAAACCAATCTTCTGCTACTCATCCCCCAAGTGAAGCACCTTCTAGTTTTTGTCACCCCCCACACACACACACACACACACACACACACACACACACACACACACACACACACACACACACACTAGAAGGAAAAGCCCATAATTCAAAATAAAATCAGACAAACTTCAAATATTTAGACTCCTGTTTTATTTAACTCAGACTGGAAGTGTCACACACTGCACCAATGCAGACAAGTCTCCATAGGGTTAGAGCACAATCTAAGTGCAGCAGGCCAGAATGTACCTCCCAAGACACTAGCTTGAATATGTGCTCATTGAGAGCAACTCCTGCTTTGGAATCAGACACTGAAGAATGATTATCCCCTTTAAAGTCTGTGGAGACCACCTGCAAAAAGATACCATATTGATTCTTCCTTACAACCTGAGTAAAAAACATTAAGCCCTGCCAGTCCCAATCCATGAGTAAGACTTAGTCAGTATGATCAGTACATCAAATAGCATTTTGTCACAGGAGCAAGCATGGATTGTGCAAGTGACCAAACAGCTATGTTACAGCATTTATAGCACTATATTCTCCCTCCCCCACTAACTTGGCTAAATGCAGTCTGTTAGATGTTAGAATAGACTGTAGACTGTGTTAACATGATCCACAAACACACAAGGAAAATGCACTTAAAGCAACTTGCCTGTTCTTCAGTAAATCCTAGAACTCCTTTCAGTGGTCCCTCAGCAGCTTGTTTAAAAACAAAACATAAAGTCAAGTGACCTCCCACCACACACGCACAACTAAAACTGCAGCAAAAGTCCCAGTTTAGTACCAGATTAAAACGGGAGAAGTTTTGTTTAAGGCTCAGGTTTACTAAGGCTGCAAAGCATTAAAAAACATAGCAACAGACTAATCAAAGGCAAGTTATTACCCCCTGCAGAATACCATTATTAAGTCTCCGTAACTGGCATGCTCACTGAATGCTGATGGCAACAGAAGTGTTTAAAGCTGTAGCCAAGACTGCTAGCCAAGTCCAATGAAGACTTAATGATTCTCCTAACAAAGACAAATCTACAGAAAGTAATCAAACCCATGAATGTTAGAACATAGCTTACCACTGTATCTTTTGCTAAGAACTAGCAGGTAAGTACCCTGTCCTTTAAATAGCTCCCATATAGCAGTCTCTCCCAGGGCACGTTTTTATACTTACAGGTTTCTCCAGGCAACATGTCAAGTTCACAACTGAAACACTGGCTGATGGTACACAGAATGCCATACTAGTAAGTTTCCTGAAAGTAAGAACAAGACTGGGTTAGGATTCATGAAGAAGTTAAGGTAATATTCCCTTAGGTAGCAGAGTCTCTCTACCTAACCAAGTGCATCCAAGAGGCCTGATGAACACCTTATTACTACAAGTTTTAAAGCCATAAGTAATTTGAGATCAGATGTCAGACTTATGCAGACATGGTTGCTTGAAGGTTCTACATCATCAGTCTGAAAGGTGTGGATACTTCACCCTAATGCTACCAGTAAGGAAGATTATAGTGCCCAGGCAGGCTATAAAGGACCACCATTTCCTGTCACTGCAGGGTCATGGCATTGATACAATTAATCAGCTTCAAAGTGGAAAGCTTAAATCAGCAAGAGGACAGAGAGTGGCAGATACAAGATAAAATGTTACAGCAGCAACAGTTACATCCCATTCCAAAACAAAACATGTATACCAACAACGGCATTATAATCCAGAACACAGACTGCAGTTGCCATAGGTAAGTTATCATGCTGACTAAAGCAGGTAGATGCATCCTCCCTTCCTTACACACCCTTGCATTGTGTGTCCTACTTTCTGGATAGAGGCAGGCAGGTTCACAAAGACATTGTACAACAGTGCAGTTACGTGATCTGCAGACTTCCCTCCCTTATGCCTGGTGTGCACTCTCACCTCCCAGTAGGCATGCATTCTACTCCTCATTTTAATAATCAGAATTCTACTGACCCATTTAGTTCTGGAAGGACTTTACTGACTTGCCTTGGGTGCACCAGTGGGTGCTGGAATGATATTCTGATGATCACCTACCACTGGCAATTTTCCAGATGGGCCATCCACAGTTTTCTGAATGGCTTTATAGGAATGGATAGTTGTCTGGAAAAAGGAAGGCAAGTTAGTATTTCTGCATACATCAACCCATCTGTGCTTAATACTACAGAATCCATTTTTCCTAATATGGGAAACATAAGAGCCTTCAACCCACCTATAGTTATAGTGCAAAATCCAACTTTTTCTAAAGAAGCAACAATAGAAAAGGCCAGTGAGAGAGGAGACCACAGCTAATGAAAACCTGTAGTTTATACTCAATAGATAAAATGTACTTGAATACATGACTTTGTACATAAAGTTACAAGCCAAGCACCCCCCCCCCCCCCACAGTTATGCCTGCTAGTGATGTGGATAAGGCAGGCAATCACAGCACAGTCAAATTCAGACATTTCAGCTGTCTCCCCTCAACTTTTAACTGTGGTCAGAGATGGAATGTTTTGATGCTGGGATCAAATAAATTCCCCAACCAGGGTACTTATTCACATTCACCAGAAATCCTTTAGAAAGCTGTCATTTGCATAAGTCCTTCCACAATACCAGCGTGGTCATGGATAACTTTTGTTAGGGGTGCCAAGCAGTCAGTAGTACAGGAGGCATTGCTGAAGAAAAAGAACAAATTAGCCTAAGCAGGAAAATTACTTACATTCTTAGGGGCAAAATAGTACTAAACACTGAGCTTCAGTCACTACTGAAGGGAGTCAATGTACGTATTAGGAAGCAGGCAAATGAATACACCCCTCCCATCATCTTCCTGGTTTATGAGACTCAAGTGTGTTCTAGACAAGATTTACATTATCCCATCTGTGTTCCGCTATAATCCACAATCTGCCCAAGACCCCAAAGATCTTACCTGACTAGTCTTGGAGTGGTGTCATTTTTCAAGATTCACTCCAACAACAAACATTAAGGCATCGGCTGAGGGAGCAGTTATAATAACCCTTTCTGCACCTCCTTTCAGGTGAGCCTAGAAAAAGAAGATTTGTCAAAGACACATTTTAGATATCAAATCAGTCTTCAAAAGACAAACCTCTTTTGTGCCCTCACTCTCAAAATTCAGAAGCTTCAAAAACTTTTTATACTACATATACAGTTAGTTGAGTGTGTAAGTTTCCTTCCCCATTTGCCCCACCACATTTAGAAGGTGGGCACTTTCCCACTCTAAGGCAGAGCCAAACCTTTTCTGCTGACTGGTATTTAGAGTGGCACTTGTAGCTCTTTCTAGTCTATTCCACCCACCCCACCCCAACAAAGTGAAATCAAACCCTGAGAATTCATTTACAGCAGCCTTCTCTGTTGTAGTAAAGACCCCCATGAACTCTACAACATACTCCTCACCAGTATCGCCCCACTTAATGTTACGGGGGTCACGCCTCAGAAAACAAAATGTCAAAATTAGTACCAATAGGCTTCATATTAAACGCTAGCTCAGTACAGGAAGCTTTCTTACCATTACAACACTTACTACCCACCATTCAATCATACAAAGTAAGGCAGGGGGGCTTGCTCCTGGAAAACAGTGATGGCTTTTCCATTAATCACACATTTTCCATCCTGTTCGGAAACAGTGCCATTAAAGGTTCCGTGGGTAGAATCATACTTGAACATGTAGGCCTATAAGACAGGTTCAGTATTAGATATTCAAGAGCTCAATCTTGCAAAAAGTTTGTAATTTCTATCAATTTCCATTTTAAACTGCTCTCACCATATATTTTCCTTCAATGAAAGGGTCGTTAATGGCAACAATCTTCACCTTTCAGCTCTGAAAAGCACGAGTTACCAGACTACCAATGCCGCCAAATCAAGAAAATGTACATATAAAGGCTTATTGGTATGTCTTCTCCTCTGTCCCTACACAGATTGAAGCCCTTAATGCTTAATAACTTGTTTTTGGTTTATGAAAGTTTGTGTAATGCAGTAATGAATAATGTAATTATTCTGAAGCCTCTATTCTATTAGAGAAAAGAAATCCGAAACTCTCAAGCCCATAAATATACAAATGATCATTTATAACAGCCAGGTTGTTACAAGTATAAAACCAAGCCATGATTTTAAATTCTTCAAAACTTAAAAAAATACTGTGATAGAAGCTGTTGTACCCCAATTCATTAGATCTGATTGCAGGTCTTATGGCAGGGGAGTCTTTTACACAATATAAATCTTGTCAGTCTGACTTAGAGTTTTCTTATATGTCATTCTAGACAGGTAGGTTCAAGGCTCCTGAGAGCACCCCAGCACTATCAGGTTTTACCTCATATCATGCTTTCCGGCCCCAAAACTTGGACCGAAACACAAAAGGAGGGGGAGTATCCATTTTCATCAAAGATACCCACATCTCCAGGTTAGTGGCAACGCACGAAGCATCGGAGACTATCCAGGTGCAACTAACCATAGGCAAAACTGCCTTACAGTTTGTAGCATGCTACAGACCACCCTCTCAAACTCAGGAACCCCACACAGCCTTCCTGAAGACACTGGAGAGTATGAATGTCTCTCCAAATACCATCATTTTGGGAGACTTCAACTATCCAAACATAGACTGGGAACATTACTCAAGCCCCAACACCCTAGCCCAAAGGTTCCTAGAATTCATAAACTCAAATACAATGGAACAACTAGTCACCATTCCCACAAGAGGAGACAATATACTAGACCTGATCATCACAAACATGGGGACAAAATGCTCCACACCAGAAGTATATCCCTCTTTGGTAAGATCAGACCATAAATTAATCTCACTGGAAATCCACATCCCACCCCCACCCCCTGCACAAAAGACCACAGTGAAGAACTTCTCAAAAGCAAACTTCACACTTCTTAAGACTGAAGTGGTATCCTTCAAGGCCCCTGGGCCAGTGGAAACCACAACCCACACTGCTGAATCCTTTGCAAATGCCTTCTATGGGCACCTTCAAGAATGCATGGTTCATGCAATCCCAAATAAAACCAAGACCCATTCCCCCAAAGGCAGGCGCCCAGTCTGGTGGACCCCAGCCATAAACAAACTTTACAACAGGAGGAGGAAGCTACTACATGACAGAGCAAAATCCCTAAAAGGGAAGGCATCTCTGATCAGTACTAGCAAAAAACTACGATCACTCATAAAATCATCCAAGGCCAACTTTGAGAGAAAAATCGCAAAAGACAAAAAAGACAATCACAAGGCCTTCTTTAGCTATGTTAGAAACCTGGGTGGGAACTCCCAGATATGCTCAGAGTTAGTCCAAAATGACACAAAATACACTGAACCCAACATTCTGGCAGACAGGTTCAGTGCAAATTTCTCCTCCCCCTCCCCCCCAAAAGGAGAAATAACTATCCCAGCAGAGTGTAGCCTCCCTAACATCTCAGATGCCCAGGTGAGAGCCGCCCTCTCTAAAGCTAAAAACACAGCATCAATGGGACCGGATGGTGTCCCGGGCTGTGTGCTACATGAACTCCAAGAGGAACTAAACCCACACATAAGGCTGCTGTTTAATCTTAGCCTTACTACAGGATACGTACCCAAAGAGTGATGTACGGCAACAGTGGTCCCACTTCACAAAGGCGGTGCTTCTACGGACCCTGGAAATTACCGCCCCATAAGCTTGACGAGCCTGGTCTGCAAAGCTATGGAGAGGATCATTATGGAACTCATAAACAAAGACATTGGGGACCTATAGACATTGGATCCTACCCAATTTGGCTTTGTCAAGGGCAGATCCTGCCTTTTGAACTTGGTCGACTTTTTTGAAACAGTCACTAAGGCCATTGATGAGGGTAAGGCAGTTCACACAGCCTACCTTGACCTTGCAAAAGCCTTTGACACAATACCCCACTCGGGCATCATAGACAAACTCACCAGCTTAAATGTAAACCCATATGTCACAAGATGGGTTGCAAACTGGCTCAAGAACAGAACCCACAGGGTCAGAGTTGTTGGAGCTATGTCAGACTCTAAGCCAGTCACAAGCGGTGTCCCACAGGGCTCAGTCCTGGGACCCCTCTTGTTCGGCATTTATTTTTCCGAGGTACAGGCAAACATAGGAGGATTGTGGCTGACTAAGTTCGCAGATGACTGCAAACTGGGCGCCATAATTGATACTCCAGCGGACACAAACATCCTTCAGAGAGGCCTCATAGAAACAGATAATTGGTGCCAGAGCCATGGCCTTAAGCTGAACACCAAAAAATGTATAGTCATACCCTTTGGGAAAAACAAGGTACCGACAAATTACCACATAGGTGGTAATCCATTAATCTGGAAGAGGTAATCAGGGATCTAGGGACCCAGGTTGACAGTAACCTCTCATTTGACACTCACATTGCCAAAGTGGTTAGGAAGACCTTCTATATTGCCCACCTTATCATGAAGGGTTTCACATCTAGATCAAGAGAGGTCATTGTGCCCTGTACTCTTCTCTTATCAGGCCAATGATTGAGTACAATGCCCCATTTGGGATGTATCTCACCCGACACCTGCAGCAGTTGGAAAGACCCCAAAAGTTCCTCACCAAGAGGATAAAGGGTCTTAAACATATGTCATATGCTGCCCGACTGAAAAACTCCAGCTCTATTCAGTCGCATACCGCCTACTCAGAGGTGATCTGTGCCTGACGTACAAGGCCATGTCCAATCCGGAATTAATGGACATGCTCCACCTCAGAAAATCCAAATCCATCAGAGCCACGAGAACAAGAGACTTAAACCTCAACACAGAAATAAATAGGACGTGCTGGAGGGACAGATTCATAACCCAGAGGCTCCCTACACTCTGGAACAGAATCCCAGTCCATGTTAGGCAGAGCCCCTCACTGACTCTATTCAAGAGAAATCTTGACGAGTGGATGGGAGATCGTAGGTTTACCCCGGGGGTCATCTCTGTGTCACTACTAGACAGAGGCACAGTAAACTAAACCCTAAAAGGGCGTAGTATTCTCATCCTAAGGGGTGGTGAAAGCCACACACACTCTGGCTAGGCTTATAAATGCCCTAGGGCAGATAGCCTAGTACGAACCTATGAACCTATACATAATGCTTTACACTACCATGTAATGATATTAATACCAGACTGTGATAAGGCAACTTGCTTCTGTTAACAATAGCAAACTGTTTGAAAAAGCAACTTGCTTCTTGCAAGCCCTGTCCCACCATCACTAAATCATTATCTCCTCAGGAGTTCCATTACATTTACAAATATCAGACATTATGCTTTGAACTTCAGTGACCCATTATTAGAGGTTTCACATATGTAATAGGGAACCTTTTTCTTATCTGTATAGAATGCCAACATAGGAACCTTACTCAGTCCTTTTCCCCTAAATGCCAGCAGCAAAAATACACATGCATGCACATACACTCACACTATTATGCACTTACACACATTTGCATATGATATACATAACCACACACACTCTTTATATATTTTAAAAAGGCTGTGCTGAATATTTAAATGTCGTTGACTTAAGCCTGAGAAACACTAACTGTTATTTCTGCATTAAGCTAGTGTATGTTATGTCTATGTTGCTATAAAGTGTAGAATATCACAGCTCTATTTTGATAAGTACTACAGTTACAATGCCAAATGTTATGTACAATTCTTTTAGCACATATATGCACACATGCAACCTGTGCCTACATCCCCTTACAACTTAATATAAACCCCCTCCAAGATCACATAGAGTATCATCCTTACTACCTTCAAGGAAAACCTAAATAACGGGATGGACAGCCTCAAATTCTACCTCTGGTCTATCTTGTCTTGCCCTCCTTGAGGCTGGAGGGAATTTTTGAATAGGCAGCATTAGCTAGGTTTAAAATGGTCTCCAGACCGATTGCCTATTGCTCACGTATGAACCTATGAACGCCATCATCTGCAGATCTCACACTAATCAGCCCAGGAGCATTACGTTACCTACAAAGGAAATGAGTCGATGAAATATGATTCCCATTTGAATGGTCCAGCTACCTGACAATGACAGAGGCATATACGCACACACACACCTACCAGTACATATTCATAAGGTGTGCAGTTTGTTTTTCTCACAGGCATATTATTTGAACAGGCATGAATATATATCTAGGGTCATAGCCTGGAGTTTTTGAACTGCGTGCTAGCTTCTAGAATGTAACTCCTCACCTGCAAGCATAGCCTCAACCCCAAAAACTGCAGACAAACAAATAAATAAATAAAAGCTACACAGGCATTTTGAAAAAGAAAAAAAAAGTTTATCTGACTATAAACCATGGTTAATATTCTATGCTAAAAAATCTGTATTATATGTGGATCACTGTTACTTTGTTAATGCATCATTTTATCAGGCTGCATGGGAATTAAGCTGAAGGGGGATTTGGTAGTGTGTGTGTGTGTGTGTGTGTGTGTGTGTGTGTGTGTGTGTGTGTGTGTGTGTGTGTGTGTGTGTGTGTGTGTGTGTGTGGGTGTATGCATGTCAGCAAACAGAACATTGGTTGCGGAAGGTAAGCATTTTTGATTTTAATACCAAAAGTTTTGGCTTTCCAAATCTTTCAGCAAAGGCTTATGTGAGGGTTTACGGGTTAGGGGTAGTGTAAGGGTTAGGGTAGTAGATAAATTTAGTGTTGTGTTTGTATTGTTTTTGTTTGTGATGAGTGCACAGAAGTGTTTGCAAATTAGAGTTAGAGTTATGACTAGGTAATAGGATAGTGTTGTGCATTTATGTTGACACTTGTGTAATGGTAGGTTACTGAAAAGTTTTTTTTCTAAGGTGCAGGGTTGGCAAGGAGTGAAAAGTTAAAAAAAAATTATGATACTACAGCAAAAAAAGAAATTGGCCACACACACACACATATATATATATATATATATATATATAACTGCAGCAACTCCATATTAAAATCCAACAGACCTAAATCCATAAAGCTCTGTAAAACTTTCAGAGTACCAATAAAACATACCACTTCTACTTCGAGAAAAAAATTAGGAAAACATCTAAAGTATATTAATAATATAAACAAAATGGATTGTGAGCATTGCCATGATACCTAATACAAGCCCCCCCCCCCCCAAATAAAAAAAAAAAGAATAGACCACTCCAAGCACTTGGACCAACAAACAAACATACAGAACTGAAAAAAGGCATGTGAGAAAACTGCACTCAAATAAAAAAGAAACACCTGCCCACCATAAACATGGTAACATCAGCACCCCCCCTAAGAGTATGTCATTGGATTGCCTGCGCATACAACATTGCATAACAATGCACTACATATATACATATATATTTCTTACCTATCCATTACCCATAATGTATATTTCGAGTGCAAGAAGTGAAATTAGTAATTAAAACCAATATAGTCGACTCAAGCAATAAAAATGTATAGTAATCTAAAAATAAATCCATTGATTTTGTCAGAATGTCCAGTGAAGGCTACCAGCAGCTATGTACTTCTGTGAAGCTGATATCTGTTTCAAATTAACCCCTACAGACACCTACCCAGAATATCCAAGCAACAAAACATGATGGGGAAAACTAACACATACATTAATACATTACTGGTACCTAAATTCAGACCTCTGCTATCACAACCCCATACCAAAACCAGTTTTTAAGTTCACTGTCACTACCCAGAAGACGCAGAGCAAATAAATAAATCAATAAACAAGTCCTTAATCAAGCTGTATAATATTAAGCTTACAATATGTATAGAAACAAAATATCACAAAGGCAACTCCGCACCCCACTGGTTCCCTTTGGGTTGAGCGTTCATTTGCAGGGCTGGTGCCATCATCCAATGTGGGGTTAGAAAGTCTGGCCCTAACCATTTGTAATTCTTCATGTATCAAACTTTCTTTTATATGAAATCAGTGCATTTATTTGTATTAATTATTCTGCTTTGTGAAGGATGTCAAATGTTTGGGTCGAAAGGGGTTCTTTTCCCAATATCGTCAGCAAACCCTTTTTTTAAAAATAGCCCAGTTAGCAGACAAGAAATTCTGATGATGGTTTTGCTGTGCACTGCCATGCTGTCTGCTATGTGGTTATCCAAGAATATATCACTGAGGTCAGCTGTAATGTAAATCTGATCTACCTCTGAGGCCAAACTCAAATAAGGGCAAAACATTCCGACACCGAAAGTTGTCTCAATAACAAAGAATATTCACAAGTGCTGATCTTTCAATGTATGCAAACAGGACTCTAGCTAATAACAACCTCAGAACATTACAGCCTGCAGAAGCAATATCCCCAATTGTAACACAGTCACATTGAGGGGGGGGGGGTCACAGCTATGTGTCTTTAAAAGTACTGTATATCTTTACCACCCCCTCAACCCTACTCCAGATTGGAACCTTGTTACTATTATTTATTTATGCTTATTTGATTACTGTAGAGTTATAAAAAACATTTTAAGAACAATAATTTTACAATTTTCAAAAATAATATGAAACATCTACAATTTAAATAGTTATACCAAATTAATAGAATTTGACAACATTGGTTAAAAACAGAGAACTTGTATGACAATGATTTAATATTCAGAGAAATTTTAGCCAGTTTAGAGAAATTAAAGAAAAGTATAATACAAACAGTAATTGCAATATGAAGTGAGAGGAAAAAAACAGTTAATGTCATGGTTAGATAAAGAGTCAGAGGAGAGAAACTGATTGGAGTTAGGAAGTGAGTGAAGTCAGGCAGTAAGGAAGTGTTAAGGTATGAACAGGTATTTGTTCATATTTAATGATATAGTTTATCCTGGGGTTGAGCAAGAACACAGAGAGATGTTGGCTAGGAAGTATTTCAGAGTGGTTTTAAAGGACTGGAGGGTGGATATTGACCTGCTGGATATAGGCAAGGAGTTCCAGGTCACAGCATCATGGTATGAGCACAAACCATGCCCTGCAGATTTGATATGCTTCTGGATAGAAAGAAGTTTTAGTCATTGCATCATAATGACCGAATGGGAATATAGTTTTGAAGGATGGTATTTAGTGCTGGACAAGCAGATGGATGCTGGATAATTTTGTAGGTGGTAAGAAGCTGTGTGCATGTTAGTTGATGGGGTAGTCCTAACCAATTTAGGCTTTTTATTGCCACACAGTGGGTATTTGCTGCAAATACAGTGGCTTTATTATAGCATTGTTCAAATTTTGCTTTTTGTAATGCCTGGAGGTTTGCAAGAATGGAAATGCCATAAAGTAATGAGTGGAGGAGGTAATTAGTAGCAAGTGTAGTTTTAATTGTGGTGGTGAGAATGTTTTTGCTTCTATAAAGCATCTCTTGTTATTAATGAGTTTTTTATGTGATTTTTTATATGCAGTTCAAATTTATGATTAACATCCAGTCATCATCATCTTCTTTCGGCTGCTCCCGTTAGGGGTCGCCACAGTGGATCATCTGTTTCCATTTCTTCCTGTCCTCTGCATCTTGCTCTGTCACACAAACCACCTGCATGTCCTCTCTCACCACATCCATAAACCTTATCTTAGGCCTTCCTCTTTTCCTGTTACCTGGTAGCTTCATCCTTAACATCTTTTTCCCAATATACTCAGCATCCCTCCTCAGCACATGTCCAAACCAGCGTAATCGTGCCTCTCTGGCTTTGTCTCCAAACCTTCCAACCTGGGCTGACCCTCTAATATACTTATTCCTAATCCTGTCCACCCACGTCACACCCAGTGCAAATCTTAACATCTTTAATTCTGCCACATCCAGCTCAAACTCCTGCCTTTTTGTCAATGCCACTGTCTCCAACCCATATAACATAGCTGGTCTCACTACCCTCTTATAGACCTTCCCTTTCACTCTTACAGGTACTCGTCTGTCACAAATCACTCCTGACACTCTTCTCCACCCACTCCATCCTGCCTGTACTGTCTTCTTCATCTCTCTTCCACACTCACCGTTACTCTGAACTATAGACCCCAAGTATTTAAACGCATCCACCTTTGCCACCTTTACTCCAAGCATCCTCACCATTCCTCTATCCTCTCTCATTCACACACATATATTCTGTCTTAGTCCTGCTGACCTTCATTCCTCTTCTCTCTAGAGCATATCTCCATCTCTCCAGGATCTCCTCCACCTGTTCCCTACTCTCACTACAGATCACAATGTCATCTGCAAATATCATAGTCCACGGGGACTCCTGTCTGATCTCGTCTGTCAACCTGTCCATCACCATTGCAAATAAAAAAGGGCTGAGAGCTGATCCTTGATGTAACCCCACCTCCACCTTAAATGCATCCATCACTCCCACCGCAGACCTCACTGCTGTCACACTACCCTTGTATATATCCTGTACCACTCTTACATACTTTTCTGACACTCCTAACTTCCTCATACAATACCACAACTCCTCTCTAGGCACCCTGTCATATGCTTTCTCTAAGTCTACAAAAACACAATGCAACTCCTTCCGACATTCTCTGTACTTCTCCATCAACACTCTCAGAGCAAAGATCGCATCTGTAGTACTCTTTCCTGGCATGAAACCATACTGCTGATCACTAATCATCACGTCCCTTCTTAACCTTGCTTCCACTACTCTTTCCCATAACTTCATGCTGTGACTGATCAATTTAATCCCTCTGTAGTTACTACAGCTCTGCACATCACCCTTATTCTTAAAAATCGGTACCAAAACACTTTTTCTCCATTCCTCAGGCATCCTCTCACTTTCCAAGATTTCATTAAACAATCTGGTTAAAAACTCCACTGCCATTTCACCTAAACACCTCCATGCTTCCACAGGTATGTCATCTGGGCCAACAGCCTTTCCATTCTTCATTCTCTTCATAGCTATCCTTACTTCCTCCTTGCTAATCCATTGTACTTCATGATTCACTATCCCTACATCATCCAACCTTCTCTCCCTCTCATTCTCTTCATTCATCAACCCCTCAAAGTACTCTTTCCATCTCCTCAACACACTCTCCTCGCTTGTAAGTATGTTTCCCTCATTATCCTTTATCACCTTTACCTGCTGCACATCTTTCCTAGCTCAGTCCCTCTGTCTAGCCAATCGGTACAGGTCCTTTTGTCCCTCCTTAGTGTCCAACCTTTCATACAACTCTTCATATGCCTTATCCTTAGCCTTCGCCACCTCTCTCTTTGCCATGCACCTCATCTCCTTATACTCCTGTCTACTTTCTTCATCTCTCTGACAATCCCACGTCTTCTTTGCCAACCTCTTTCTCTGTATACTCTCCTGTACGTCCTCATTCCACCACCATGTCTCCTTGTCGTCCTTCCTCTGTCCAGGTGTGATACCAAGCACCTTTCTAGCCATCTCCCTTACTAGCTCTGCTGTAGTTACCCAGCTATTTGGTAACTTCACTGCCACCCAGTGCCTGCCTTAACTCATCCCTGAATTCCACCTCACAATTACCCTTTTTCAATTTCCACCATTTGATCCTTGGTGCTGCCTTCACACTCCTCCTCCTCTTCTTGATAATCAATGTCATCCTACAAACCACTATCCTATGCTGTCTAACTACACTTTCTCCGGTCACCACTTTACAGTCTCCAATCTCCTTCAAACTGGCCCTCCTACATAAGATATAATCCACCTGTGTGCATCTTTCTCCACTCTTGTATGTCACCCTATGCTCCTCAGTCTTGTTAAAATACGTATTCACCACAGCCATGCCCATCCTTTTTGCAAAATCCACTACCATCTGACCTTCTGCATTCCTTTGTTTAACACCATACCTACCCATCACTTCTTCATCCTCTCTTTTCCCTTCACCAACATGCCCATTGAAATCTGCTCCAATCACCACTCTCTCACCCTTGGGTAAAGTCATCGCCACTTCATCCAATTCACTCCAAAATTTTTCTTTCTCATCCATTGCACACCCAACTTCTGGAGCATACGCACTAACAACATTCATCATTACACCATCAATTTCCAGTTTCATAAACATCATTCTGTCCGACACTCGTTTCACCTCCAAAACACTCTCAGCATACTGTTCCTTCAGAATAACTCCTACGCCATTTCTCCTCCCATCCACACCATGATAAAAAATTTGAACCCACCTCCGATACACCTAGCCTTACTCCCCATCCATCTGGTCTCTTGCACACACAATATACCAACCTTCCTTCTGCCCATCATATCAGCTAGCTCTCTCCCTATACCAGTCATACTGCCAACATTCAAAGTTCCGACCCTCACTACCACAGTCCTAGCCTTTCTCCTCTCTTCCTGCCTTCGGCCATGTCTTCCGCATCTTCTCCTCCTTCGGCCAACAGTAGCCCAATTTCCGCCAGCAGCCTGTAGGCTAACAGTACTGGTGGCGGTCATTGTTAACCCATTAACATCCAGTATTGCCCCTAATAATTTACTATGACAAGTGACTTCAATGGTTATATTATTAAGACAGACAGAATTTCATTTTTATCCCATGAGAGATGGATTTGGGGGAAAAGTAGTATGCTTTTTTGGGGAATGGGCATGATTTGTGAGTTACAAAGACATGTTTCAGTGGCTGTTAAAGCTTCCTGAGTAATTTTTTGGAGATGTCTGATATGCATATGAGTGTGGAGTCATCTATGTACTGTATTAGGAAGGACTGTTGCGTGAATGTGTGGAGGGTGTTAGTGAGAATGTTAGAGGAGGGGACCAAGGATAGAGCCTTGAGGTACACCAGTGGTGACTGGGAGGTATGGAGAGAGGGTGGAATGCCATTTTACCGACTGATACCTATTGGATAGGTAGCTTTTGAACCATAGAAGGGTGGGCTGAGTTAGGCCGAGTGAGGATATTTCAAAAAGAAGTTTACTATGACAAACTGTGTTGAAGGCTTTAAACAAGTCTAGAAATGAGGAGACCAGTTTGCCATTATCTCTAATGTTATTGACAGTATCTCTAAAGGTTAGAAGTGCAGTGTTATTAATGGTATAATGGTTAGGGTCTTAGCCTCACACATACAAGGTATAGGGTTTGATTCTGGCCTTGTCTAGGCTTGTACTAGTCTGCAGAAAGATAGCCTAGAATTTACCTATGAACCTATATGGAAAGGATAGAAGCTGTGTTGTGTAGGGGATAGGAATTCCTCCCAGAAGTGATAGTTTACCAATTATTTTTTAATACATTTTTCAAGTATCTGGGAGGGAGGGGATAAGACAGCGACAGGGCTAAAGTTAGTGATATCTGTTGAATTTCCTCCTTTGTGTAAACAGATAATGTGTGATTTATTCCAGGGAGTGAGAGAGAGAGAGAATGAGTGGTTCCTGAATTGACCTATTTATAAACATCGTGAAAAGATAGACAATGCTGTTGACTGCTATTTTAAGGTATTTGTTTGGAAGGCGATCAGCTGAAGTAAACCATGGTTCAAGTTTGTTTAAGGGTAGTTTTATATAGGATGTCGGCACAGGTTTGAAAGTGAAAGTGGATGTGGTAATGTGTAACTGCTGGGTAAGTTTGGATACATAGAAATATATAAATATATATTATTTTTTTGTATGTGTGTGCATTGAAATTAAACAAAACACCCTAAGACTTTCCAAAGTCAACCACAAAAAGTTGGCATGTTACTACAAATGAATCAAGCAACAATCTAAGTGCACGCAAAAAACTTAAACTTAAAAAACAAAATAATAAAATAAAACATTGTACCCCCTCCACACCCCCTGCTAATTCTATGCACTAACTTCAACATCACATAATCTCAGGGAAAGTGCATATTTCCCTACCCCAAGACATGCGCATTCTTGACACCTGTAGACTGTGTAGTCGACTACATTTTGTTGCCTAAACAGATGTTGACCAATGATATATTCAACACATTTTAGTGGAACTACATATGTATGTATATATATATATATATATATATATATATATATATATATATATATATATGTGGAAAAATACTGAAGTCAACATATTTTGTATTCTGTATTTAAAGGGTTAAGCAGAAAAATGTTCACTGCGTGCAAACTGAAATGTTCTGGAAAATGTTGATCATTGAGGAATGCAGAAGTTAATCTTAAACTGCTGATAAGAAAGTTAATGGTGCAAGAATAACTGTGGTACTGGCTGGTAAAAACAAGTAATCAAACTATCAATTTTAATGAAAGTCCTCTGTGCTACGTGTATGTATGTGCAGAAGGGTCTATATAAGGAGAATTTAAAGTACAAGTAGCCAGACTGCTGGCATATTACTATCATGTAGCAGGTCTCCATGCATGTAAAATAAAGCTGTTTTACTGGCTTACAAGAACTTGGTGTGATTCTTCCAGAATATGTTAGAAGAGTAAAATCTTTCGACAATATATATCATCATCATCTTTCGGCTGTTCCCGTTAGGGGTCGCCACAGCAGCTCACCTGTTTCCATTTCTTCCTGTCCTCTGCATCTTGCTCTGTCACACCAACCACCTGCATGTCCTCTCTCACCACATCCATAAACCTTATCTTAGCCTTCCTCTTTTCCTGTTACCTGGTAGCTTCATCCTTAGCATCTTTTTCCCTATATACTCAGCATCCCTCCTCAGCACATGTCCAAACCAACGTAATCATGCCTCTCTGGCTTTGTCTCTAAACCGTCCAACCTGGGCTGACCATCTAATATACTTATTCCTAATCCTGTCCACCCTCGTCACATCCAGTGCAAATCTTAACATCTTTAATTCTGCCACATCCAGCTCAAACTCTTGCCTTTTTTGTCAATGCCACTGTCTCCAACCCATATAACATAGTTGGTCTCACTACCCATTCTCGTAGACCTTCCCTTTCACTCTTACAGGTACTCGTCTGTCACAAATCACTCCTGACACTCTTCTCCACCCACTCCATCCTGCCTGTACTATCTTCTTCACCTCTCTTCCACACTCACCGTTACTCTGAACTATTGACACCAAGTATTTCAACTCATCCACCTTCGCCACCTCTACTCCTTGCATCCTCACCATTCCTCTATCCTCCCTCTCATTCACACACATATATTCTGTCTTAGTCCTGCTGACCTTCATTCCTCTTCTCTCTAGAGTCTAGAGTATATCTCCATCTCTCCAGGGTCTCCTCCACCTGCTCCGTACTCTCACTACAGATCACAATGTCATCTGAAAACATCATAGTCCACGGGGACTCCTGTCTGATCTTATCTTTCAACCTGTCCATCACCATTGCAAATAAAAAGGGGCTCAGAGCTGATCCTTGATGTAACCCCACCTCCACTTTAAACACATCCATCACTCCCACCGCAGACCTCACTGCTGTCACACTACCCTCGTACATATCCTGTACCACTCTTACATACTTTCCTGACACTCCTGACTTCCTCATACAATACCACAACTCCTCTA